>NC_136507.1:102679433-102834433 GCF_053919585.1 Euprymna scolopes
AAGGTCTGAGGTTACATCACCCGAAACGTTGTGAAAATGACATTCCAGATGAGAAAAGTGGTTCGAAGAATCCAAATAATACTGTACAATAGTTTCACACTATCATCGATTGTCAAGATTTTTTTTTTGTAACATGCATCGACTATTAAGACGGAAGTGGAAGAAAGAGGAATATCTACTCACGTGACCGGGCATTTCGCACGTTTTTTTTTTTTTAAATTTTTCTTATTTTATTTTTCATGTGATATTTATTGTTAATTACCTTTTCACTAATGGCCAATTAATTTTATATAAAGATTGAATCAAATGTGTGGTATTTTATGAATATATTTTATGAATCAAACGAAAGAGAAAATATTGGATTTAACTTAATTGCTAATCTAGTCGGCGCTCAATAAGACATTGCTTGGAGCTCAGTTGTTTAATTGGAATCCGTTGAAATTCAGAAAAACAAAAAATCCAGTGACGCAAGCCTTTCGTCTTTTTTATCTTAAAAAAAAACTTCAAAAACAGCATAAATATTTTTAGAATTTCAACATTTCAGCTAACTCCAATTAACTGTACCCTGAGGAATTTATGCAAACGTAGATTATATAAAACATTAATATAAATTAAGACATTAATATAAACTAGCGAGACCTGTAGAAATTCCATAGCGGAATCTTTCATACGTAATATATTGATGTTGGCATTTTGTAGATGTTCAGCGTAAATGGAGACGCCCTGATATTATTGTACCTATTTACTATGCCTCCCCACGGGACAGAGTTAGACACCAGGGTCGTTTTTTAACGTGGAGAAAAGGTACAAAAATAAAAATTGTCTCAGTCGTGAAGGATTTCTCCTCCACCGAAAGAGAACAAGAAATAGAAGTGCAGCATCTGAAGAACAGATACTACACTTTGATCTTGTCCCGAAGGCCCTGATATTATTGTAGCTCTTTTATTAAAACTGCATAAGTATTTATCTAAGCTAGCATGAACGCCTTGCGTAACCTGGTCGTAAAATACGCTTAAATATATTTTAATTTATGCAGATTTCGTATATATTATTTTAGAGTCAATTTTCTATCGATTCTTATGTATTATAAAGTTGTAATATCAAAAATAAAAAAATATATCCATATAACAGGGGGGGGGGGCGTCAGCTTGAATCGAAACCGAAACCAAAACTTATCAAGAATTCTTGGTAAAATTATTTATAAAAAAAATGACTTCAGTGCTAATTCTGAATTCTGAAATCTATAATATAAATCTCACCTGTCTGTTTAAATGAATGAATGAATGAATGAATGAATGTATGTCTTCCTAAAACTTTCGACAAAGGCGACGGATTTTCATGAGATCGGCATCATTTTGAAACGTGATCCTTCGGACGACAAATATCGAAAAAATTGGCCCAAAACATTAATTCTTTCACCTTCAATTGAGCACTTTTCTACAGGGAGGAGTCGCTTTTTTCGCTGATATTTTCGAAAATCATCGCGTCTTTTCGATTGACTAGCCTTAATTTAAACCTACATCACTTCCGGTTTGGCGATGGACGCAGCAGTAAACACGTTACGTTTTTTCCACGTTCTTTTCTTCCTTCTCTGGGTGGGTTCATGAGCAATCTGAGTGAGGTCATAAACAATGGAGAAATCGTGACAGAACTTCCCCTCATCATCTGTCTTGTTTGAGTGGGCTGAACATTCCACATTGTGAACATTGGAATCTCCACAGACGTGAATGTTAACCGATGGATGAGCAGACAGGATATTGTCAATTTTCTCAGATATGCTCTTAAAGATAGTGAGTCCGCTGTTGTAAGGGCGATAGAGGGCAAATATAAACGCAGTGGTCTGAGCAAGTGCGACCTGGAAGCGCATAGAGTAATTTAGGGTATTAGGGATGGAAAGTTATCTCTAATGTAGGCACACATTCCATACCCATGGCGATATTTCATCAAGGAAAATAATCGGTCCAATGCCAGTTTTGCTTAGGGATGATAGGTCTGGTTTGGTCTCCTGTAATTGGGTTCAATCTCTGAAAAGTTGGAACATAGACACCTGATGTTGGAGGAGACATGGTTGTGGGGGTCTACATTGGAAGTTGGAGTTCTGGGTTTAATCGTGTATTTTTTTTCTGGAGACTTTTCATGGCGGAGTTTTGGGATTTGTGGAATAGGTTGACAGATTTAGTTAGTAAGGGAGAAAAAAGAAACGAAGAAATATTTTTTGTAGCCCATGATAAGGTAAAGTCGTAACAATTGCCCACTAATATGGTATCGAAAAGTGCCATCAGAAGCTACTGCATGGTTCAGAATCTGCTGATAGGACGGCCCCACTAGTGGTTAATCCAAGGTCCGGGTTCTGGACAATCAGGTGAATAACATCAACCCAGTTAAAATGTTTACGTCCAGCACCTTAATTAGTGACGTGGCTACAAAGATAGAAATAGAAACAGAAACAGAAATTTTCCGACATCTTAGGCGACTGCTCACACAAAAATACCGCTGACCTAGAATACAGCTTTTTCTTCTCACTTTGTCAGAAAAATCACACATTCTAAATGAGCACTGAGGAACAAATTAGGAGAATCGAGAGTTACAGGGGCTACCGATAACGCACCCACAATGCATTGTCTACTCTCCATTAAAAATAATAATAACAATAAGTATTCTACTTAATATAAGTTCAATTGACATGTTTAGGGGGAAGTATAGTGATAGGCTCCCCTCTCACTAACTGAAATAAAGAAAGAACTTCGCAAAGTTTACATATGTAATTCTTGTGGCAATTTATTCATCTCAGTTATATTTTTTTGTTAAAATGTTTTTAAAACATATTGTTACTATCGGGGGTAACCCGACGTTACCCGGTTTTTTGGAGGTGTGTGTGTAAGGGGGGAGGGTAAACTAAAGAATACGCGAAGTAATAACCCTGTTTTAAAAAAATGATGTTAAACTTCTTTAAAAAATCGGAAAAAAGAAAAAAAAAAAAAGAAAAACGAACAAACGTAAAACTTCTTTAAAAAAGGAATCGGAAAAACACAAAGCATAAATTAAGGAAAAAATGATGGGCGTATTCGGAAAAACAAAAACAAAAAAAATCACAGCGAAAAACGAAAAAAAAATGGCATAAATAACGCTTCGATTCGGTTAAGTAAAATTCCATTCCAGTTTTTCTAAGCAACTACGAAATAAAGAAAACCCAAACCGGTGTTCTTTCGTAACTGTCCCTTGTGGACGATCCCGCAACGGTGTTAAGTGGTGGCGGGGGAAGGAGGAATTTATTAGAAAGAAAAGATTTTACCACTTCCATAAATTTTAACCGATTTTGGCAGTAAACTCACAGCAGAAAGAATATAGGAATCTACCATAATCGAGGAAGTGGAGAGGTATTAGGCCTATAACACACCTCAAATAGTTTGTGCATATTACATTTGCATGAAATGTCTTGATTTTTAATCCTATTAAGGTCAAAATCAGAGGGGAAAAATGAGTTCATTTTATATATATAGGGATAAATATGTAGGAAATGCCTTTGATAAGTTTCCAGACATTTTGTACAGGGATTTAAAGTTGTTGTAGACACTTGAAAATTCAGTATGATATTACTACACATCTTATGAGATGACTGACCAATTTTTATGATTTCACGTTCATATGAACAACTACAGCAGGAATTGGAATACACCCTACTAAAGCCTGATTGTCACAGCTGGTGAATTTCAAAAATGCAATGCAATGTAGACGTGAGGACACTTTAGAAGAACGACATGCAATTAAATTCTGTTTTAAATTTGAAAAAATACCACAAAAACGTATGGAATGCTTCCGACTGCTTTTGTACAATCTTGCATGAATCGATCATCAGTTTGTGAGTGGCATAAGAGATTCAACGAAGGCAAGGAGTCTGTGAGAGATGATGAGAGGTGTGGAAGGAGTAAGGAGTCAGAACATCAGTTGATTTTTTTTTACAAGGTGGTCACCACTTATCAAGGCCCAGAAGCCACTCAGGGATAAGGGTTATTATAAGTACAGTACGTTAGTGTGGATATTTAAAGTGTCTACTTAAGGGGGCGGTTCATCAGGAATTCGTTTCCGTTGAACTTGAAGACATCCAAGTTGTAGTCAGGAGGGAAGCAGGCAGACGGAACAGAGTTCCACAGGCGTGCAGTTCTTAGAAAGAAGCTTTGTTCATGGAATCTACGTTTTGATTTAGGCATAGATAAAGAGTGGGGAAAGTTTTTGACAGTGGATTCAGCTAGATGGGTGTTTTTTGTAAAATATTGGCGAGGGTGGACCAGAGAGTGGAGTTCAGACGAGCACCTGCCATGGAAACAACGATAAAACAAAAATAGGCTTGCAACGTCTCTTCTGTGGGAGAGAGGTTGTAGAGAAGAGAAAAGGGCATCCCCACTAAGCCACGAAGTCTATTTTGTACTCTGTCAAGGCAGGATAGGCTGTTTTTAGCAGCTCTTGCCCAGATATGGCAGTAGTATTCCCTGCTGAAATAAAGAATTTATAGATAAGGACCAGCGTATGTCTATGGAGACAATAAATGCACAGTTTGATGTCAGCGTGGGAACTGTACGCATTATTCGTGAGATGCAGAAAATTTGTGCAAAGTTTGTCCCAAGGGTGCTCAGAGCAAATCAGAAAGAAAGACGTTTTCATAACCAAGATGGACATCAACACAATTCATTACCTTCCCTATAATCCTGACCTTGTTCCCTGTGACTTTTAGCTATTACCTAAGCTCAAGGAAAACCTTACGGGCTGCCGTTATGAGACAAGTGAGGGTTTGGTCACCAGCAATGCCTCAAGCAAACTATCTCTCTTATATATTTTTATCTTTATAGAGTACAGTTGACAGCTAAAAAAAACAAACTAAGTAAATGCCATAAAATAACTTAAGTGGCATAGTAAATTAGCACACCTTAAATGCCATAAAATAACTTAAGTAAATTAGCACACCTAAATCGTCAGTCCGCGTCGTTATCCACGTCATCACCGCCATCTCCCAATAATATAACCAGTTTAGTATTAAACAAATTCATGTTCAGGTCAATAAATAATTAACGCGCTAATGTTAATTTGGTTAATACATTAATGCTAACACTTTGTTTATTATCAGGCGAAATTGTAGGTTTCAACAAAGAAAAATGGTCAAATTTATTCAAAGCGACTAATTTGTTTCAACTGGGTCACGTGTCATTTTTCGTTTTTCATTTGATGTCTAGTGTAAATAAACCGTCGATGTCAAAGCCAGTCAATGGCCGCTGGATTGTTTATTTAACGAGGAGAATCAAGTGAGAATATTAATATTAAAAATATTACATGGATTAATATTAATAATAATAATACATGGATGTAACTAAATATGAGCATTTCAATAAAATAATAATCACCCACTGTGCCTATTCGGAGTTGTCCGGGAGTCTTCTTAACGCTTAAATTTACAAACAACAATAAGAATTCAGTCCTACGACGGGGAAATGTAATTCTATAAACAGAAGAGTTTTTAATAGCTTTTATGTCCCCTTTAAAATTTATGTCTCCTAACCGTTAATTAAAATAAAAATATGTAAAAAAAAAAAAAAAAAAAAAGCGTTTAGAATCCTTGTTCCAATTTTCATCAAAATGCATGATTTTGATTCTTGAAAATGTCTAAGATGCAAAGCTTAGGCTAAAGTGGGCTTAAGAACAAATTGATATTCAAGCAATTTTGTTTAATTGCTGTCAAATGACTCTGGATCAATTTTGAAAAAATCTAATATATTATATCAGATAAAAAAAAAAAATAAAAAAAAATACGGCGGTGAGACTGAAATTTGGAGAAAATTTTTTAATTGATATTTAATACCCATTATTAAAATTTTTTAATTGATATTTAATACCCATTATTAAAATTTTGCAATAAACGGAAACATCTGCATTTTCCCACCTCATTCTTACACATTTTGTATAAAAGTAAATATATCTCACATTTGAAGCGCTTACGCTTAGCATATATGTTTCGAAATTTATAATTCACAATTGTCGGTCAATTAGCTTCGAAGTGAATCCAGTACATGTAAATATACCTACCTATATAATGATGTAGATGTTTTATATATTCGAGAGATGATGATTATATATATTTAACCATGCGAATCAGGTGATAATATTAATATCGAAATATATAGATATAATTACATATAGTCTTTTCAATAAAATAATAATCACTCACTGTGCCTATCTGGAGTTGTCCGGGAGTCTTTTCGAACGCTTACATTTACAAATAACAAAACAAAACCCGAAGATGGATAAAACTAATTCCCCAAACGAAACAGTTTAACAAAGCATAGACACGTGTACGGCAGCTGCATGCCTATGCCGAGACGTGTGTGTAGTGACGTCACGACAAGGAAGAAAAGAAAAAGAATATAAAAAGAAGAATGTGTGCGCAGACCGAGCATTACGTTTGAGACGTGGGTGAAGTCATGCGTGGTCAGAGAATGAGGTATAAAGGTCTTTTCTTAAACATGGAACAGCGAGTTGAATTTCTTTGCTATTCTTTGTCTCTGTCTCCTTTGCGATGGAGACTACAACGTGTTGGGCCTACAGGTTAACACGTGCGTAACGTTACAGCAGTTTTACATCCCCTTTTACGTACCCTTACGAAGGTTAATATCGAGATATAATATCACTAGAACCCTTACAATTTGGATCAAAATCCATTACACGATTTTGATTTTAGAAAATATCTAAAAGCTTAAAGCTTAAGCTTAAGGGTTCTTAAGAAGAAATTAACATTCATGGAAACTTGCTTAATTGATATCTAATGACTAGGACTGTGACAATAGAATATTCTTTTCATTCTTTTTACTCTCGGGTATATATCCGACACAGTTAGACACACCCAGTCAACAGAGAACCACACCCGTCTATATAAAAACTTTTAATATATTACAGATATATACTCAAGTGTCAAAACAATCAAAGCAAATATGCTGTTGTCACAGCAGTACTAATGACTATGAATTAAGTTTAATTCAAATCTAAAATATTTTTAATGGGGGGGGGGGTTATACCAATTAAATTTCCTTAAAAACAATACAAATTAACTGTTAATTGGAGGATATTTATTAACTGATGTCTAATAATCTATTGTTTAAATTTTACAAAAGTCGGAGATATCTGAATTTTCACGACGGACTTTCTTCTCTTGGTCTCCTTTTCATGAAACTGAATTAAACTAAATATAACACATATTACCTACCCTCACGCATAGAAAATATGTTATAAAATTCATAATCATCGGTTAATTAGTTTATGAGTTAGCTCTCTGTATAGAGAAATATATATATAAACGTATACACATACCCACCTTTATATAAATAGAGACTAGCTATGCCTCTCCGGGATTTTGTAACACGTTATAATTTTTCATGATATGTAAATCACATATGACGGTATTAATATAAACGTGAAAAGGAAATATTAATTCTGTTTACATAGTCATTTTATTTCAATAAATTAATATAAATTCTACATTAATGTGTAGGTTATGTAAAGGCGAGAAACACATATACGCAAAACACAAGATGTGGTTACATAACATTATTAATATAAACAGAAATAAAAGAAGAGTAGATAACTCCTATAATAATCTTCAAGTTAAAATATTAATTAGATCCTTTACATTATTTTAGCTACGTTTCGAAAGACACAGTTTATGAATGACGTGTCTGCCACTTGCATTAGAATAAAACAACAGTTTAAATGATTTCTTGAAAAGAAATTAGGGTTTGTATTACTGTACACATAGATTCGAAAAAGTTGTAAAAAAAACAAACAAATATATAACAAATAAATGTTATCAAAGGGAAGATAAGTTACTTTTCTCCTAACTGAATACTTTTCTAGTGTTTTTAGTTAATGTACGAGAGGCGTGCAATAAGTAATGCCCCTGACCCACTTCCAGTTGTCTGATCTAGCTGAAATTTTGCATGTGCAATGATTTATATCTGTACGGGTCATGTAGCAAATTACAGCTCTGAACTAATTGTGGTTTCTGTTTTACAGGTGTTTGAACTGAGTCAGGTGTGAAATGGAGCCTGTTGAATGTCGAGCAGTGATCCGGTTTTTGTATTTGAAAAGACGCACACCACAGGAGATTTTTGATGAAATGAAAGAAACTTATGGTGATAATGCCCCATCGTATGATCTTGTAAAACGCTGGCATCGTGAATTCAAACATGACCGGAAGTCTGTGGAAACAGCTCCCAGACCTGGTCGCCCCTTTCTGCCATTGATGAGGCATCTGTCCGTCAAGTTGAGGCTGCCATTTTGGAAAATCGGCGTATTACTATTCGCCAAGATGTCAAGATTAGTACAGGGTCTGTGGAAACTATCATTCATGACCATTTGCATATGCATAAGGTGTCTGCCAGATGGATTCCCAGGTTGCTCACACCATTCCAGAAGCAAGAACGCGTCGAGTGCTAGAGGATGAATTTGAAAATGTGCCAAGAAGATGAGTCAAAGTTTTTCAAAAGACTGATTACACAGAATGAAACCTGGGTCCATCACTATGATCTAGAGATCAAAGCCCAGTCAATGCAGTGGAAAGAAAGCAAGGGTGCAGCCCTTCGCTGGCAAGGTAATGCTCACAGTCTTCTGGAACAAGGACGGCGAGGTGATGACAGATTTTCTGGCAAAGGCTTCCACAATTACAGGAGCCTATTATGCTTCACTTTTGAGGAAATTAAGGGAAGCTATCAAAATCAAAAGGCGGGGAAGATCAGCAAAGGTACCCTCCTCCTCCAGGACAACGTTCCGGTCCACAACTCGCATGTCGCCAGATCAGAAGCACGGGCGTGTGGTTATGAAATCCTTTCCCATCCTACCTACTCTTCTGACCTTGCACCCTCTGACTTTCACCACCTCTCAGCCATTAAGTTGTTTTTGAAAGGAAAGCGTTTCCCATATGATGCAGCCTTGATTTCTGAAGTCACGTCGTGCTTGGAGGACCAACCTGGGGTGTTCTACAAAAACGGTCTTTAGAGCTGCATCAAACGATGGGAGAAATGCATAACTCTGGTTGGTTCCTATGTAGAGAAAGACTAATAACTGTGCCAAGTTTCGTTGCTCTACTGCTATGGGAAGTGAGTCAGGGGCATTACTTATTGCACGCCCTTCGTAACATGTTTATTCAGCTCGAAAAGCATAAAGTGTTTACCGATATATTGGAAAAGTTAAAATGGCGTCCGGATACGGTAAGTTTGGGAAAAGGCATATTTTTTTTTTATTTTTAACTCCTTTTCCACGACTTACCGTGTGAAAGAGAGAGTTGGGCGCCATTTTAGATTTTACAATACATCGGTAAACACTGTATGTTTTTCAAGCTGAATAAAAATGTTACATCAAATAAAAACACTAAAAACATATCCAGTATGGTAGAAAAGTAACTTATCTTGCCTTTGATAACATTTATTTGTTATATATTTGTTTTTTGACAACTTTTTCGAATCTATGTGTACAGTAAAATAAACCTAAATTTGATTTCCTAAGTTAAAAACATGCTTGATCCAATTTACGTAGTTTTTGGAATATGACAGTAAAACAAACACCATGAAACCTTATTTACCTGCTGTTATGCTAGTCAAATAATTCTAAAACAACTAAATAAAAGCAGGCTATTATTTAGTGATAAAAATATATAATTGTTTATCAGATAGCTAAAATAGTTTTACGACATTTTGTTGTGGGCTAATAAGGGGTCCCGTAGAAACGTACAGATGCGGGATTAAGTGAAACAACTGTCACATTCTCTGTCACCCTGTAACGATTTATCTGTTTATCATTTTAACGTATGTATAATCATTTTTGTTGCGCTTCTACAAAGATGCGTGCTGCCAATAAATATATATATATACGATCTAGCTTGTTCTAGCCGTTTGATAATCAAACAGATCTGGTTTCATAACAAAACTGCATTTATTTAATTATTATTTTGCCTGTCAGTGATCGTTGGGCGTGTCGAGCAGGAATGGTGAAAAGTGGAGATTGGGGTTGACGAACTAATGACATAACGATCGTGCATCTCCCCGTCTCTCACCTTCTCTGTTTTTGTTCGTCAAACCTTTTGCTTTTATTGACAAATTATTAATTTGTTCCATCAGAGGTCAATATGTGTGTCAAATTCCAACGTGATATTTTCTTTGTTTCATCAGAGGTCAATATGTGTGTCAAAGTTCGACATGGTATTTTCTTTGTTTTCTGCTAACCTGGAATTTGTGTGCGTGCACAATCTCCAAGTTCCTTTATGCAACAACATGTATTGAAGAACATATAAACACAGCATAGTGTGGTTGAACTACAGTTTGACTGCTTATTAGATTGGGTTGGTTCTGTTATTCACTTTCTTCCCCACGCACGAAAATGTGACACAAGGTCGGAAGGTGAAAGAGAATCAAGCCTGCATCACTAAACGATGAACACTCTACCCTATTAAAAATTACATGGGCAGCCCGTCAACATTCCCTGGTAGGGGCACCTCAGGCAACAAACAATAAACTTACTCCTCCCAAAAGACGGGAAACAACGTCCTTGGAAGGGGCAACCTCCTAGAACTGTACAAGATTAAAAGCATCCATACCTTAGCCAACAGAGATAAAGTCATTTAAATAATGGCATAGACTTTTATGTTGAAGTTAAATCTACAGCTGCACTGATTAGGATCGTCCTCATACCAAGAGCCATGTTTATATATGGGGGGTAGAAGAGTTCATTTAGTATGTAACGTGGGTTAGGGCTAGGGTTAGGGTTAGGGAGAGACCATAACGCTTTTATTAATTACGCCGATTATTTTATTTTTTATTTTTAAAACATAATGTGTCCATTTTACCAGTCTTCCGAGCTACAATAAGTATCTTTCTAAAGGAACTGAAACAAAGTAAATATTTTTTTTATTGCAAAGAAAATTATACAACAATAATGAATAAAAATTAGCTAGAAACAAATGTTGATTCGTTAGATGTGTTGCTATTTAGATTTGATAAGAAAATCCGTTTATGAAATACGTGCAGTAAGTTCACCAGAGCATATTTCGTTGAAATACTTTAAACAAGTACAGCGGTGCAGCACTGCAGTGAATCAACAGGGCTAGTCATGCATTGAAGATGGATGCTTTTAGCAGATAAGTTGCGAATTTGCGATATTTATTTTCTTTTTTTATTAGATATAAATGTTAATATTAATTGACTTCAGTTTTTAATTGATATTTTATTTTATTTGGTTGTTTTATTAAATCTATGCTACTACTGTTTAAATTTATTATTGGAATTTATGTCGTCGCTTTGCAGTTTGTGATTTGCTTGTTATTTTCCTCAAAATAAACGCATTCTCCAATTATGAACGAATGTCTGTCCACGCGTTCTTTTGCAAAAAACAAACAAAAACAAAAACAAAGCAAAAACAAAACAAACAAACTGTGCACGGTATTCTTTAGTAGACTTTTCAAATAGTCATATTAATAAAGCGCCATCTAGCGTCGAATATGTTAGCAAAAGGGGTAGATAATTCCCATTTAATGAGGGCACTAACTTCTACCGAGGTCGTTTCTTTCTCTTTCTTGTTCCATATCAATATGGCGGGCGTATTAGTTCCGTTTTCTACGTAAATTGCATAGTCATACTTTATAGTGTATGACTTCTTTTCACCTGTTCTTTCGCGTATATGTCCCTAGAACGTTTTTTCTAATGGATGGAAATACTTGATGCTTCGCCAAGGCTATCAAGGGTATTTTTTTATCATGACGCCATCACTAGATACCACGGCTTAAGAGAGGCTCATCTACAGTGAATTCATATTATTATAAACTAGCAAAACATATCCTTGTCACAAACGGATATTCTGCTCATAAAACCGAAAAAAAAGAATTTTTCAATTCCTAAACTTGACGTTTTTATGCCTTGAAATTACTTTGCGTATGCGTGTGTTCATTGGCAGCTGAAGAAGGTCGGTGATTACATCGGTCAAAAGTTTTTGACTATAACAACCAAGATGAAATTAGTGATATAAATAACGGAGGTTCGAGTACGTGAGGAAGTAGTCTAAAAATTCAATCAAGCCAGGGAACTCACAGGAAATAAACCGCTTTCAGGCTGTCTCCAAAAGCTTAAAATGTTAATAAGCAAATTAATATCGTTCACCGTGTAATTTTTTTCCAACGGATGTTTCACAGAAAAAAAAGAACAGATAGCCAATTACAAAGGCAGAAGGAGACGATGGTTTAGTTGTTGACGATACAGGCTTAGCGATGTTAATAACATTCGCATAATCCCTCACGTAAATACCCGATGTCTTTCGTTTTTTTTTTCTTTTCACGTTCACTTCTAACAAGGCATATCGCCACTTGGGACCATGTCTAGAAAAAATTAACAAGATGTTGGTTTACGTTACATTTAAACTTCTGCATATCAGTACAGTCATGGAAGCAGGTAACAGGAAGAGAATTCCAAAGTCCAGCTGTTCGAGGGGGAAAAACCTATTAGAGTAGAAAGGTTTCTTGGATTTAGGGACCTCGGCAGTGAAAGGGTGTGATTTTGTTGCTAAGTGGGTTTGTCGGAGATATGTACATGGAGGGGACACAAGTTTAACAAGCTCACCAGAGCACATTCCATTAACATGCTTGTGAAATAGTCACAGAAGTGCAACATTGCGGTGATAGGACAGTGGTTGGAGCTTAGTTGACAAAGCATTCAAGTGGGAGAGGTTAATGGTAGATGCACCAGCCCAGATGTAGCAACAATACTCCATGCATGGTATGCGAATGGTGGCCTTGTAGAGGTACAGGATACTCTCACGTGTGAATAGTCTTCTAGTACGATAGAGGGAACCAAACTTCTTTGCAGCAGTCTTTGCAATGTTCTTTCTCGAAAGAATTCTTACAAGAAAGATACCAGGGAAATGAATGTCAACAATAATCATCTAATTCATACGAAATGATTGAAAGCTACTCAACAACAACACAATAACTACAGAAGCATTAGTTCTGGTCCAGTATCCACTGTTTTAACTAATATTTCAAGCACGAGCTGTTTCTAAAACCAAGTTTCTATCTTTTTACCACCAAAGCTCTAATCCTTACTTGACATAAATTGAAATGAATGTCTCTCGTCTCACCCGGTTTCGACAAGTTTCTGGGACTGACCTTCACTCATGACTTGAAATAGAAGACCTACATTAAAGCTGTTGCTAAGGTCGCTGGGAAAACAATGATTAGATCATTTTACCGCTCCAGGCGCTATCCTCTAAAAAAAAAAAAAAAGAAAAAAAGAAATGTTTTATCCAATGCTAGGAGGTGCAGGTAAAAAGTTTTTTTTCTAATGGCTGGAAATACTTGGTGGTTCGCCAAGGCTATCAAGGGTACTTTTATGACGCCATCACTAAATACCATGGCTTAAGAAAGACTGATCTACCCTTGAGAGAAGGATAGTCTATGCCAGTTTCCCAACCTGGTATTTTTACCTCACGGTACATACAGCGCCTCGCCTTCCCAAATGTACATCCAGGTACATTTTGGTGTTGACTTTCAAGCCGATTTCAAAGATGTGAGGTGGCATGATGTAGCCCTCACTTGAAACCACACCAAAGACCATAACCGTGGCCAGAAACTTTGTTTTCATCACCCTGGGCAGGTCTTTATTATTTGTGGGAATCCAGCGATGTATTTTGAGGGTGTTGGCAATGGTCCTGTTGTCATAACTTGGATCAGTAGAGAGCATGAGTTGTACAATGGCGCATCTCCGATCTCGCTCGTTGAACATTGTATCACTTTCAGACATGATAGAAGGCTCTTATTGCTCTTGTGATTTGTACACAACTGGTCAACTAGTAGATGGTTTGCTAAAAAAAACGGTTTTCATCAAACTGAATTGGAATCATGTCGTCTTTTCTAAGGCGGCAATTTTATCGTTCTACCCTGTAAAAATATTTAATGCTTTTTTTTTTTTTTAGGTTTGTCTCCTAATTGTTATTAATCTTAGACCTCTCACATGGTTCTTTTTGCGGACAGGCAATGTTTGTATTTTATATAGAGAGACAAGAAGGTTTTCAATAAAAAGTGACAAGTCGATTGCTGGTGCATCTTCTGAGGCTTCGTGTGTGTTGAAAAGTGATAGGTGAACTGTTGACATCTGAAGGGCTTTCCAGTTGCTTAACGCCATTCCTCGTAATTAGATCAAACGTTTAGTGACGGGTTGTATGTCAAAAGGCAACAAGAGGTTTGCAATTAAACACGTCAAATACTTATCGGTTTGATATTTAAACGTATGTTTGACTTCTTCTTCTTCTTCTTCTTCTTCTTCTTCTTCTTCTTCCTCCTTCTTTTTCTTCTTTTCCGTCTATTTATTTCCTTCTTTTTTTCTTCTACCCTTTTCTTTCATTTTCTTTTTTTTCTTTTCCTTCTATTTATTTCTTTCTTTTGTTTCTTCTTCTACCTTTTTCTTTCATTTTCTTCTTTTTTCTTCATATTTTTCCATTCTTCTTTTTCTCCTTTTTCTTCGTTTTTGCTTTTTCTTCTTCTTTCCTGCCGCTGCTGATAATTGAATATCGATCTACAAGTGCTAATCAAATAATGATAGCTACCCTATGTAACCATATTTAGCGCGAGATAGGTACGTTTAACAAAGCATAGGTGAAAAAATAGGAGTGTCATAGCGAACATGGTATCTATATATTAATATGCTTGTCCGTACGGTGTCACGTCATCATCATCGCAAACATTAATTAATGAAACGCGTCATCATCATCGCAAACATTAATTAATGTGAATTATCTCCCTTTATTGTTCACTCTTTATTAGTTAAAAAATCATTAAACCCTTTTATTTTCCAAAACTTCCCGAACAATAACAAATATATATATATATATATATATATATATATATATATATATATATATATATATATATATATATATATATATATATATATATATATATATATATATATATGAACTGTCTATTTATGGTTCTGGATTATTTTAAAGACAATTATGCATAGAAGGTATCGTTCCACAGTTTAAATAGTATAGTATTTTACTTACATTTTTAACGATGTCTTCTGTTTATTATTGTATTGAATACGGAACGCTTATTCTATTTTATTCAGTAATAAATATATTTTTTACATTTAACGCTACGAGTTCGTTTTTTTTTTTTTTACTGTGCTACTTTATCTTTTTTTTATTTACTTTTGAGTAAGCCTTACATAACAAAAAATATGTTTCGAAATAAATGTTACAAAAGTCAAGAATGACTTTATTAAATAAATCACCAAAGTCACCATTCCCAAATACATTGAATAACACAGAGTCAAAACATATTTTACGTCTTGTTCTGTTTTGTTTTTGTTTTACGGCATATCAATCCTTTTTCGTGTTATTTAATGCCGAATCGAGTAATTTTGTAACATTTATACAGCTTCACGTTGTTTACATAGTTATTACTTATGTTTTGTTCGTTTTATTTTGCTTCTTTTACAGGCATTCATCATCTTCTAATGCCCACCGACAGGGCATTCATATATTTAAATACTATAAAAATGGACACAACATTTTTTTCTAATATGAAATAAAACACTTTGTTTCATTACTTACGATTTAATTTATTTAAAGAAATATTTATTTCCTATTTAAAGATTTTCAGTATATTTTATTTAACTGAAGAAATATTTATTGTTCATACATATATTTTTTCCATTATCTTTATTACATTGTTAGGTGAAGTTTCAGAATAGTTAACCCTCCTCCCCTATATTAAGAATGGCTTTCGGCATGATTCTTACAATAGCGGTATCAAAGTTTTTTTTTTTTATTTTAAAACAAATTATATAAAAAAAGATACAAGACCATTAATTTTTTTTTCATTAAATCGCTATTTAGGTGAAGGTTCAAAATAGTTAACCCTTCTCCCCATAACCGTTTTTTTATGCGGTAAAATACTGTTTCAATAATTATGGTTTAAATAAATATTTATTCCTTATTTAAAGATTTACAGTATAATTTATTTAACTGAAGAAATATTTATTGTTCATACATATATTTTTCCCTTATTTTTTTTACATTGTTAGGTAAAGTTTCAGAATAGTTAACCCCCCTCCCCATATTAAGAATGGCTTTCAGCATGTTTCTTACAATAGTGTTATCAAAGTTTATTGATTTTTCTTATTTAACAAAAATTATAAAAAAGATACAAGAACATTTTAAACATTTTTTTCATTAAATGGTTATTTAGGTGAAGGTTTAGAATAGTCAAACCCTCTCCCCTTATTAAGAATGGCATTTTTATTATTTCAGCATGATGCTTACATTTTTCTTAATATAAAAAAAAAAGATACAAGAACATGTTAAGCTTCTTTTTTTTTTAATTAAAATGTTAGATCAAAGTTCGGAATAACTTACTTTATAGCCAATTAGCCAGCTGTATTAAAATGTTTTAGCATTTAATACCTAATAAGGTTTTCGCTTCAATTGTCACAGCAGACGATATCGATTCAAAGGAGGTAGTTCGTCAACAATTGTTTTAGCCGAATTTTACGGTAAAGTGTAGTGGATTAGTGGATATATTGTACATATCCCCCAGTTTGTATTTATTTGCTTCCCCACTGAGCAAATTAGGCACAAGGCCGTTTTTTAATGTGGAGAGAGAGGGAGGGGGAGGGAAATGGGGGCCAGCTCCTGATGGGTGGGAAATGGGAGTTTGATAGGAACTGTTGGTATGAAGAGTTGCCTCTACATTGACCAAGGTAGATATGTGGGGTTACCCCCACATATGGTCTTTGCTTGCAGTATTTGTCGGAACAGATGGTATTTATTTGCTCCCTCACCGAGCAAATTAGGCACAAGGCCGATTTTTAATGTGAGGAGTGAAGGGAGGGGGAAGGGAAAAAGGGGACCAGCTCCCGAGAGGTGGGAAGTGGGAGCTGGTTAAAGGTCAGGCATGTGGGGTTGCCCCCACATCTGGTCTTTGCTAGTCATAGCTAGTCATAGCTTGCAGTATCTGCCGGAACAGATACTACACTTTGATCTTGTCGCCCGGGCCGCAAAGGGCGGGGACCAGTGTATATACATATCCCCCCAGTTATTCATTTGATAAAAGCAATATTTAATGAGCATGGTTCTTCTTGCCAGGCAATGGGTTTACCTGAACCAACAAGTGATCCTCCAATAGATAATATGACTCGAAATACAAACGGGCCTAATGTTGAATTGTTAAACAATGAACAATTAGAGGTCGTTAATACTATAATCAAGACTGTCATGGCAACTGAAAAAGAAACCCCACACAATTGCTTCTATTTAGATGCCCCAGCCGGATCAGGAAAAACCTTTTTATTCAACATGTTATATGATTACTTCACCTCCAGCAGTACTGTAACCGCCACTGCGACATTGCTGCAATGCTACTAACTTCAGGGAAAACACTTCACAGTATATTCAAACTACCTGTTCCTCTGACAGAAATCAGTGTCTGTAACGTTTCTCCTGTATCAGAGCATGCTTCTTTTTTGAGAAAGGTAAAGGTATTCATCATAGACGAAGCCTCTATGATACCTAATCATGCACTGCTTGCTATAGATAGATGTTTACAAGATATAATGGGTAACGATAAAATATTTGGTGGAAAATTTCTCATACTTGGAGGCGACTTTGGGCAAATTTTGCCAGTAGTGCCACATGGATCACCTACATCTATTATAGACACCTGTCTTAAAAGATGCCCATTGTGGCATCATTTCAGTCAATTACAACTAACACAAAACGTCAGAACTAACATAAATGAACAGGAGTTTTCTAGATGGCTCCTTCATCTTGGTAATGGTACACTAACGAGCAGTCTTAATGACGTTCCTATAGATGCCATAGATGTTCCTGATGATTCGGTATGTAATGCTTCTCTAATCTCAGAAATATTTGATTGCAGCCCTCAAGAAATGGAAAACAGAATCATCATGACTCCAAAAAATACAGAATGTTTAACAGTAAATGTAGAAATTCTAAATAATCTTCCCGGAGGCATAAATACATATTTAAGTACAGATTACATCTCCGATGATGATGCTGAACTTCAAAATTATCCTATCGAGTTCATAAATTCATTAACTCCATCTGGAATGTCACCTCACCGACTTAATGTGAAAATAGGGGCAATAGTAATGCGACTGCGAAATTTATCCATAAATCAAGGACTTTGTAATGGAACTAGGATGAAAATAAAAGAATGTCATCAAAACAGCATCATTGCTATTTTAATTAATGGATCTAATAGAGGTTTCACAGTTATCATTCCAAGAATTAAGTTAAAGCCAAGTGATACAAATGTTCTGTTTGCATTTCATCGGATACAGTTTGCAATACGATTAGCATATTCACTAACCACCAATAAAGCACAAGGCCAAACTTTGGATAAGGTTGGTATATATCTTCAACAACCTGTATTTTCTCATGGTCAACTGTATGTGGCATGTTCAAGAGCTCGATCTAAGCACAGTGTGAAATTTAAGGTAATGCAACTGCATAGAAATGATAATCAGGGAAGAAAGCGTGGTGTAACATATACTAAGAATATTGTTTACCGTGAAGTGTTATGAAAACAATCAGGAACAGCTATGGAATCTAAAAATTAACTTGGATGTAAATATGATTTTGGAAAAAAAAAATTTTTAAATTGCTTTCCTTATATTTAAAATTCATAATTTGATGAAAAAGTAGTGTACAGTTTGTTTAACTTTACTTAATTATATAACATTGACATAAATTTGATAGGTACAACCTACCTCACATCATTTTGATTATCGAAAAATAAAAAATTTAACTGTACTTCGTAAGATTTACAGAAACACTTCATTTTATATGCATGTAATACACAAGAATCTTAATATTATAACAGATTACAATGTTTTTATGGAAAAAACTTTTGTACAGAAAATTCAAAGTGTTCTATTTATATTATCAGGAAGTTGTGATGCATTAATTGAAATCTATATCAATAATTCGACTTAAAAAATATTTGTGAATTTCCAAATCTTCATTGAATAAAATTCAAAATAAATAGAAAAGTCTATTGCATACGTAAAAGTTGACGGTTGCTTATTTAACTTCATTAAAAGCTATCAAAGTCAACCAAGAGCTGCTCAATATTCTGGCTTAATGGATCATTTAGCAAGGAATGAAGATGGCGATTCTGGTGTACCAGTTATTCTACCATCTTCATTTGCAGGAAGTCCTAGGAATCTTCAACAACTGTATCAAGATGCAATGGCAGTTTTCTGTAAATATGGAAAGCCAGACCTTTTCCTTACCTATACATGTAATCCAAAATGTCCTGAAATATTAAACAACTTGGGGTCATCAGAACTTTCACAAAATCGATGTCAACAATGTCACACAGTTTTTTTTTAAATTCACAGTCTGACTCCCAAGAACCCGCTGACTGACCACTATTCTCACTCCAAGCAGCTGATCGACGTCCCTGTCACCGCCTCAATCATCACCAGCACTTCCTGACAATATCAACAGCATCAGTTACAATCGCATTGACCTTCAATAAAAGTTTAAACTAAAGTTCTTTGTTCTACTTGCTTCCATACGTTCATTTTTGTAATATAACAATAAGGAATTTCTTACTGATGTGTTTTAAAAGATTTTAACTACTATGGAATTTCCACGGGTCCTGCTAGTTAGTATTAATTCTAGAATCCCTCAGGGGTCCATCTTGGGCCCAACTCTCTTCCTGATCTACATCAATAATCTCTCAAATCGTATCCTAAGATCATTTGTAGACATTTATGCTGACGACACTACCATCTATGGCAACACTTCAAAGTCCGTAAACGACCAAGTGCTCTTTGATTCTCTCTTCTTTTGATCACGTGGTGCAGTGGGGAAAGAGGTAGCTGGTTAATTTTAATACATCTAAAACCAAGTCTCAATCTTTACATCATCAACGCTTTGATCCCCGTCTGCCATCAATTGAAATGAATGGCTCTCATCTTGGAGAGGCTTTATGTTTTGACAAGATTCTATAATTCTGATTATTCTTGATCTGAGACGGAACATGTACATCAAATCCATTGCCAAGACTGCTGGAAAAAATGTGGGTTCGTTCTACCGCTTCAGTAGATATCTCACTGCTGATGCAATTCTCTACTTGTATAAGAGCCAAGTACGTCCAAGGACGGAGTACTGTTGCCACAACTTATCCTGCCTTGACAGAGTTAAAAATAGATTTCGTAGCCTAGTGGGGGGATGCCCTTTTCTTTTCCTTGCAACCTCTTTCCAACAGAAGAGACGTTGTGGCCCTGTCTCTGCTTTATCGTTATTTTCATGGCAAGCGCTCGTCTGAGCTCCAATCTATGATCCCTCTTGGCCCGACTTTCACGAAAAACACTCATCTAGTTGAAACCACTATCAATATTTTCCTCTATTCTTTATCTGTGTCTAAACCTAAACGTAGATTCCATGAACAAAGTTTCTTTCTTAGAACGGCACGCCTGTGGAATTCTCTTCCGTTTTCTTGCTTTTCAACTGATTACAATTTGGTCGTCTTCAAGTCCAACATAGACAACTTCTTGATGAGCCGTTCCCCTTAAGTAATCCAATTTACCAAATTTCCACTACTAACGATTACTACGACATTTTCCCATTGGCTACTGTACACTCATTAACCCTTATTCTCGAATGGCATCTGGGCCTTGATATTTGGTGACTCCTTTGTAAAATAAAATTTTACATTTCTGAAAGTGACGTAATATTGTTAGATGTAGCAAAAAGAAAACTAGGCTATCTTCTCTTCTTCCCTTCTTTCTTTAAGACGAGGCAGTGACGGCTTTGAAGGACTTCTTCAGTCCCCATCTATAAGGAAAAACACTCATAATCTGTAACAGTTTAAGAGGAATTAAAATATATATAAAACGAAGTAAAATATTAAAACTCGAAATACTATAATGTTATTGTTATTACACAGTGTCGACTACTGCAGAGAAAGGTGCAATGCTACAACTGATACAAAAAAAAATCAAACATCACAAACAACAAGATTCAAAAGAGAGTCGCCAATCTGATAGGTCCTGAACTGTCATCTAAGCTTCAGCCTCTGTCCCATCGACGAAATGTTGCATCCCTCTGCCTGTTCTACAAGTACTTTAACGGTGAATGCTCTGACTAACTGCAAGCACTTGTACCTCCTCGACGTAAATACCCCCGACAAACCCAACAAGCAACTAAATCTCACCCCTTCACAGTAGAGATCCCTAGATGTAAGAGAGCCTTCTACTCCAGTAGTTTCTTCCTCAGAACCGCTAGACTTTGGAATTCTCTTCCGGGTCCCTGCTTCCCCAACTGTACTGACATACAGAAGTTCAAGTGTAACATAAACCGACATCTTGCTGCCCAACTCCCTACATAGTACCTTTGTAGCTTATGTCACTGATAGTAGCTCTCTACATCAAAGTGGCAACGTACCTTGTTTGGGGTGAAAATGTAATTAAAAAAAAAACATTACACAACACTTGCTATATTTATTCACGCGGTAAAAATTTGTCTACTGCATTCCAGACAATTTATTGGAACCTTTGTCACTGAAAGAAATTAACAGACTATGGCACGAAGCAGACTAACTACGACGTGAAAGCATACTTGGACTATGACGCTATAACTTTTAACGGTTAAGGGTCTAATGTCAATGTAACAGGTGACAATGGAGGACGAATGGGACAAGAACTGCTGGGAAGAGGGTAATAGATGAAGAAAACCGTGTTAAACAGAAAAGTTTTATATTCTGAACATGAGTTCAATCCCTGCACGTGCAAGTGCATCCGTAACATAGCACAGATGTACATATGTAAATGCATGTGAAATGACGTCACCAGTGAGGGGAAAAAAGGACTATAAAAAAGAGAAAGAGAGCAATCACGAGAGAGACGAGATAACGTTTGAGATCTCGTGAGAGACGTGGAGAATGTGGATCACGTGAGTGACATCACGACTGTACCAATGAGGAAATAAATGCTGTTGCTACAAAGAACAAGTGAGTTGGAGTTATTTCCTTTTTTGTTTTGGTTTCCTTTGCAACTGAAACTGTGTGTTGGTCTGCTGACAACGTTGAACATCAATGAACAAAGCTGTTGTTTTTATTAAGATAAAATATGGTAAACTTTCAACTCTACACAATGAAAATAATATGAAAACTTTCAACTCTACATAATGAAAATAATATAAAGAAAAACAAATTCTATTTGAAATATATTTGTTAAGGTAAACATATCAAGTTTATTTTCCCATTGGCTACTGTACACTCATTCACCCTTATTATCGAATGGTATCCGGGCCTTGATATTTGGTGACTCCTTTGTAAAAAAAAAAATTCACTTTTCTGAAAGTGACGTAATATTGTTAGATGTAGCAAAAAGAAAGTGTTGTGTATAAGGCTGCTTTATTGTTGGCCTTCTTGTTTTCCTACGGGGTGCCTTCAATAAATTTCCAAACTTTTGTCATATGGGCACTTTTATTGATAGTACATACATGAATCTCTAGTCACTTTCGAAGTAATCTCCCCCAGCTGCAATACACTTGTTGTAGCGTTCCAATAACTTATGGGAGGCCCCATAAAAGCCCTCTTGCATGAGCATGTCAATGACCCTCGTCACAGACTCTTTCACCTCCTCAATTGTCTCATAACGACAGCCTGTAAGGTTTTCCTTGAGCTTAGAGAATAACCAAAAGTCACAGGGAGCAAAATCTGGACTATAGGGAGGGTGAGGAACTATCTTGATGCCCATCTTGGTCAAATAGTCTGTGACAAGGGTGGAGTTGTGGACTGGTGGATTGTCTTGGTGGAAATGCCACTGACCCGATTTGAAGAGTATTCGCCTCTTCGAACGGAATCTTTTCCTTATCTCCCTTAAAACCTCAACATAATATTCCTTGTTGATTGTTTGTTCAGTGGGAAGACAGTGCATGTAGATCACGCCTGTGTTATAAAAAAAAAGGATTATCAGAATTTTCTGGGTGGATTTCCTTTGCCTTCTTGAGTTTGGAAGAACCAGCATGCTTTCACTGGGAACTCTGTCTCCTGCTATCTAAGTCATAGCAGTTAATCCAGCTCTCATTGCAGGTCACCAGGGGATCAAAAACTGTGGGATCTGAATTAATTATCTCGATCATCTCCCTGCTGTCATGACAACATCTTTTTTTTTATCTTCTTGGAGCACTCGTGATAAAAACTTTGCATAAATTTTCAACATCTTCAGTTCCGCACAAATAATTGTGTGTACAGTTCCCACACTGACATCAAACTGTGCACTTATTGTCTCTATAGACACATGACGGTTCTTATCCATAAAATTCTTTATTTACGTAATCAACACTAGTATTCTGACTTCCTTACTCCTCCCACACCTCATCATCCTTCACAGACTCCATGCTTTCCTTGAATCTCTTATACCACTCAAAAAAATGATGCTCGATTAATGCAAGATGGTCCAAAAGCAGTTTGAAGCATTACATACGTTTCTGTGACAATTTTTCCAAGTTTAAAACAGAAGTATGACAATCAGGCTTTAGTAGGGTGCATTCCAATTCCTGCTGTAGCTGTTCATTTGAACTTGAAATCATAAAAATTGCTGAGTCATCTCATAAGATATTCTATTCACAGCAATAACATGTATTTTCAAGAGTCTATGACAATTTTAAATGCCTGTACAAAAAAAGTCTGGAAACGTATTGAAGGCATCTCATAATACAGTTATTAAATAAACGGTTATTTATTTCACGGGCTGGGACACACAGAGAATTCTTTTCTGTTTGATAAATAGTGCTTCAACGTGTAGCATAATGGCTGTGTGCTTCCAACCTGTTAAGGCTGCACACGTAGCACGTAGCTATTTCTTTATCAATATAGGACTTTTGATCATCATTTGGCATTGGTTTCTTTGATATTTTTTTAGTCAAAATTCTTTCTAGAAAAACATCGGGTAATTGTCAACATTCTAAGTGAAATTGATTTTTGTGGAACGAACCAGATTCGAACTTGGGACATCCAGCTCGTCAGTCCGTGCCATTAACCACTAGACTGCCGTCATCTCCCCAAATGTTTAATGATAGTTGTTCATGTTTTCAGCTTTTGTGACATGCACAGCATCCTCCTTCAGCCAAAGCAAGATGGTTGAAAGCTTCGTTTAGTTATATTATTATTATTATTATTATTATTATTATTATTATTATTATTCACAAGGAATTCTCACACAGGCCATCATCAGAGGTTGCTCACTGACAGCTGGTGGTTTTCCATAGAGTTTGAGTGACATCGAGTCTCTCCAGATTTCCAGTACTCTCTACCTCTTTCAATAAACTTTCCAAATGAATTTGCATTATCGCAACAGCCATTGACTTCTCGCTGACAATGTCATCACTGGAATTTGGATGGCAATAAGTCTCTCCAAGGTCCCAATCCTCTTTCACCCATCCACTCCTCGGTCTTCCTATCCTCCTCGACCCTTTGACTATTTAGTGTGGTGCCATCCGATGCCGGCACTACAATTTTTTTTTTTTTGAGGGGGTGTAATCAACTTTTAATTTCACAATTTTGTAATTCCAATTTTCTTGGTTGCATTTTTGTTTTACTTCTCTTGCATTTTAAATAATCAGTCAGCATTTGTCATTAATATAACTTAAATTCTGCAATCGAGGGTTTTCTTTAAAATTTCAGCTGTCTTCAGCTCTACTGTCCATTGCATAGTCTGAATCTTCCCCTAGATTTCAATTTCTTCATTCTTTTGTCCAGATTCTTCGGAACTGTTTCTAATGATCCTATAATTGTTGGTATTATGTTGATTTTCTTCAGCTTCCAAATTCCTTTCAGTTCTCTGACACGTTCTGCATATTGGCTGCATTTTTTTTGTGTCTCTTTGATCTTCACTCTGTGGTCTGCTGGGTTGGCCAAATCTACAATTTGAAAGATTCTGTCTCTTTGTTAATTATTATGACATCCGGTCTTCTAGCTTAGATGAGTTTATCTCAAAAGAGTGTGTGGTTTTCGTTTTCTAATACAGTTTTCAAGTTTGTGTTATAACGATTTATCAGCATGTTTAAGATGCAGTCGTTTGCAGACCTTCCAGTGCACTGCTTTCATCAGACAATCGTGTCTGCCCTTATATTCTTTTGGGGCTAATTTGCTGCATTCACATTATATGGTTTATTGTTTCCTCTTTTTGTCAACAGAGTCTACATTTACTGTTTTCCTGTGTTTTATCTATTTTAACTTTAATGTGGTTCATTCTAATTGCGTTTCCTGTACAACTGTAAGTAGAGATTCTGTTTCTCTGTTCATGTGTCCTTTTCTTAGCCATGTCCAGGTGTTTATGTGATTATCTTCTTTTGTCATTCTTATGAATCGTCAATGTAGTGCTTTTTCTTTCCACCTTTCTTATCTTTTTGTTTCTCGTTTTATCATTTCCTGAATTATTTTTCTTGGCAGTCTCTCTCGCTACGATGATTAAGCTTTCTGTGTTTTTTTTTGTGCGTTTTTTTTTGTGTGTTTTTTTTGTGTGTTTTTTTGTGTGTTTTTTTTTGTGTGTGTTTTTTTTGTGTGTGTTTTTTTTCTGTGTTTTTTTTGTGTGTGTTTTTTTTGTGTGTTTTTTTCTGTGTGTTTTTTTTTGTGTGTTTTTTTGTGTGTGTTTTTTTGTGTGTTTTTTTTGTGTGTGTTTTTTTTGTGTGTTTTCTACATTTATTAGCTTTTTCCCCCTTTTGTCCTTTTCCCCGTAAAATTGGTCAGTATTATCTTTTGAGTGTAATGCATTGTGTATTGTCAATAATTTCCTCGTCTTCTGATCAAGATGCTTAAGTTCCTTTTTGATTCAGCCTATGAATAGTCCAGAGTACCTTATTAGCGATATTGACCAGGTGTTTATTTCTTTAATTAGATTTATACTGCATAGCTTTGTTTTGAAGAATTTCCTTGTCCTTCTCGAGTACTTTTTCATTTTTGTAGATTTGATGGTGTCTGCTTCCAGAACAGAGCTTAAATATTTGGAAGTGCCCTTATTTCTTCTTACTTGGGCAATTCTATACCCTCTGATACCTCTAGTTTTCCCCTTTTCATCTTCAAAAGCACAGACTTTTCCATTCCAAATTCCATTCCAAATGTCATTCCAAATTCCTGGCTGAATATTCTGATTGTGTTTATCAGTTTTCCAGTTCCTTTTTGCTTTCAGCAAACAGCTTCAGACCATCCATATACATGAGATGGCTTATTCTTTATTCTGTGTTTGTAAACCTGTATCCGGCATTACATTTCTTGAATATATAGTTGAGTGGCATTATGACTATGACAAATAGTTACTCACTAGGAGTTCTCACACAAGCCATCATCAGAAATTGCTCACTAATAACATCTAGTGGTGTTTCCTAGAGTCTGAGTGACAACAAGTCTCTTCAGATTTCCAGTACTCTCGATTTCTTTTGATAAACTTTAAAAATGAATTTGTGTTATTGCAACAGTCGCTTGCTATTTATTTCTCGTGGGAAATGACCATCGGTCATCACTGGAATGTGGATGGTAATAAGTCTCTTCAAGGTCCCAGTTCTCCTTGCACCCATCCAGTGGAGGTTTGGTATTGTTTCCCTGCTCTATCTTTCCAACCTCTTTGCCCCTTCGGCTATTTGATGCAGTGCCAGTCAATGTTTACTCTACAGTTTTTTTTTTATTTGGGGGGGGGGAGGAGAAGTAGTCAATTTTCAATTTTCTTGATCGCAGTTTTGTTTTACTTTTGTTGCATTTTCTATATGGACAGTTAACGTTTGTATCTCATGTGGATTAGTTTCTGCATTCAAGGGCTTTCTTTAATATTTCAACTGTTTTCAACATTACTGTCCGTTGCACAGTCCCAACCTTCCCCTCGATTCCAATTTCTTCATCTTTTTAAAAAAATTTTTGAAATTGTTCCTAGTGTTCCCAAAATTATTGGTATTGATTTTTGTCATCATTATTATTATTATTATTATTATTATTATTATTATTATTATTATTATTAATAATAATAATAATAATAATAATAATAATAATAATAATAATAGGTTGGTGAAAAAATAATGTCGTTTTTTCATGTTAAACTTCAAGTAAAAAAATGATGTCATTTTTGCACCAACCTATTATTATTATTATTATTAATATTACTACTACTACTACTACTACTACTACTACTACTACTACTACTACTACTACTACTACTCACTAGATGTTATCACACAGGTCATCATCAGAGATTACTCACTGACGACAACTGATGATACTCCCTGAAGTCTGGGTAACAAGTCTCCCAAGATTTCTAGTACTCTCTACCTCTTTCAGTAATCTTTGCAAATGAATTTGCACCCATGCAGCAGCGTTACCATTGACTTTTTGGTTCTCACAAGAATTTGAGTGGCAATAAAACTCTCCAAGGTTCCAGTCCTCTTTGCACTCATCCAGTGGAGGCCTGGTTAGTGCTTCCACTTCTGAATCTTTTCTCATACCATTACAACAATGATCATATACTGTTATAATGATATTCGAAAACGAGGCTACATCAAAGGGAGGTCACTCTCATATTCTTGTCCAGTGTTACCAGATTGGCTTTTTTAAAGTAAAGTTTCGCGAATTTGGCCTTTTTTAAAATAAGTTTAGACTGCAAAAATTGTATTTGACATTTTTCAAAGCATAATGGAAGGACAAACTATGGAAAGCACAAGCAGATTATTATAATTATTATTATTATTATTATTATTATTATTATTATGATGATGATGATGATGATGATGATGATGATGATGATGATGATGATGATGATGATGATGATGACAGGGGGCGCCTTTTCCTGGGCGTAAAATACACTTAAATATGTTTTAATTTGTCCGGATTTCGTATATATTTATTATAGAGTCATGATTTTAAAAGTAAAAAAAAGTATTTAGGTAGCATTAACTAGAATCGAAATTGTAGCATTCGAAGTTGGTGACATTACCACTGTACCCATGTGACACGCATACAAACTGATTAAAAATTAAAAATAAACTAAGATGAATGCACAAAATGTTTAACGATTTTTTAAAAAATTTTAACTTATTTTTCACCCATTAAAACAATTTTAACTAATTTTTCACCCTTTAAAAACAATTTTAACTCATTTTTCACCCATTAAAACAATTTTAACTCATTTTTCACCCTTTAAAACAATTTTAACTCATTTTTCACCCATTAAAAATAATCTAAGATGAATGTACAAAATGTTTAACGATTTTAAAAAATTTTAAATCATTTTTCACCCATTAAAAATATTTAACTAATTATTCACCCTTTAAAAACAATTTTAACTCATTTTTCACCCTTTAGAAACAATTTTAACTAATTTCTCACCCATTAAAAACAATTTTAACCAGCTAAAAACCCATAAAAGAATGCTCCGTGAAAAATCCAATCATTTGAGGCCCCTAGCGCCGCTCTGCGACTTGTAGTTTCGGGGGAGATATAGTTTGAAAATATGGAGACAGACCAACAGACAGCCGTTTATATATCATCATCATCATCATCATCATCATCATCATCATCACCACCACCACCACCACCACCACCACCACCAACACCATCAAACCGGTACATTTGTGGTTTTGGTTTTATGCGAACAGATTTACAGATTTCCAAGGAAGAAGGAAGAAAGGATTTTACCTGAGGCGCCCGTTGGTCCCATGATTCTCAGATCCTTGGCTTTAATGATCACAACAGTCAATCTCTCAGCTGCCGGCAAATAGCTTAGAGATACCAGGAGTTCGCCCATGGAACAGGTATGCTACAAGGTAAACAAGGCAGAAAAAGAAATCGTTTTAATCATAAAAGTAATTCATCTCGTGTGTGTGAATATACACACAAGCATAAATACACATACCACATACGAACACACCTACATATGAGGTCCGAAATCGCCAGCCTATCTCTATTATATAAAAGGAACTTTGCATGTTTGTGATTCAAGAAGTTTTTGCTGAAATTTATTTAAAATGAATTTAATGAGTTTACCTTGTTTAAAGTTAGAAGACGGACCATGCTGCAAGGAATGAGAGAACAATGCATTTAGGGAATTTGTATTTTTTTATATCTTTTTATGCTCATTAAGCCTTTTCTGTAGTGTTCATTGAGTTTCACTAATGTATATTTGATGCCAATTATGACATGAGAAAGTAGGTATACCTGTATTAGTTATGGGTTTTATAATATTTTTAAAAATTTTCTAACGGCTATAAGTCGTTAAAAAAGTCTCTCTCTCTCTCTCTCTCTCTCTCTCTCTCTCTCTCTATATATATATATATATATATATATATATATATATATATATATATAATATAATGACAAAAGTCTATATTCCAAATTTCAAGATGTTGGCCATCTTACAATTTGTTTCTTTAAGTATGTTGGCAAGAATTGTGCATATCAACGTACTTAAAGGAATAATTTTTAAGATGGTCAACATCTTGAAATCTGAAATATAGACTTTTGTCATATATATATATATATATATATATATATATATATATATATATATATATTCCTATAAATCTTTCTTGTGTGTGTATTGATATTCATATTAAAACCCCTTTTTCTATTTATCAGTATTTATTTGCGTTCCCACAAAAGCAAAATGTGACACGAGGTCGTTTTTAATGTCGGGGAAAACCAGCTCCTCCCTAAAAAGGGCAAAAGAGGCACTCTGGTAGGGACCAATAATAATGGTCTCAGTATAGAGGGTTTCCCCTCCATTGACAGAGACTAATTACTTTAAGAGTAGCATCGGAACAGATACTACACGATCTTGTTCATATAGTTTATTCCGGTTTTAAAAAAGTTACAATGGGATGATCATCTTTAGTAAACTATTACATGCAATTATATTTTTATTTTTATTGTTTTACATGAAGGTCACCACTTATCAAGGCCCGGAAGCCACTCGGGGATAAGGGTTATTGCGTGTACAGTAATCAATGGGACAATATCGTAGTAATCACTAGTAATAGAGATCTGACGAAGTGTCTTACTTAAGGGAATTGTTTATCAGGAACTTAAACAAGTTCCTGATAAACCATGTTGGACCTGAAGACATCCAAGTTGTAGTCAGGTGGGAAACAGGAAAACGGCTTGCAGTTCTAAGAAAGCTTTGTTCATGGAATCTACGTGTTGATTTAGGCACAGATAAAGAGTGGGGAAAATTACTGACAGTGGTTTCAGCTAGACAGGTGTTTTTCGTGAAATTTGGCGAGGGGGGACCAGAGATTGGAGCTCGGACGAGCACTTGCCATAGAAATAATGATAAAGCAAAGACAGGCTCGCAATGTCTCTTCTGCGGGAGAGAGATTGTAGGGAAGAAAAAAGGGCATCCCCACTAAGCCATGAAGTCTGTTTTGTACTCTGTCAAGGCAGGATAGGCTGTTTTTAGCAGCTCCAGCCCAGATGTGGCAGCAGTACTCCATCCTTTGACATACTTGGCTTTTATACAGATAGAGACTTGCATCAGCAGTGAGATATCTACTGGAGCGGTAGAAGGATCCCATCATCTTTCCAGCGACCTTGGCAACAGACTTGATGTACGTGTTCCATTTCAGATCAGGAGTAAAGGTCAAACCCAGAAGCTTGTCAAAACATGGAGCCTCCCCAACACGAGAGCCATCCATTTCAATTGATGCCAGACGAGGATCAGAGCGTTGATGATGTAAAGATAGGAGCTTGGTTTTAGATGCATTAAAAGTAACCAGCCACCTCTTCTCCCATCTGTACCACACGCTCAAGATCAGAGGAGAGAGAATCAGAGAGACCTTTGTCATTCACGGTATTTGATGTGTTCCCATAGATGGTCGTGTCATCAGCATAGATGTCAACAAATGATTTAAGTATGTGTTCTGGGAGATCATTGATGTAGATCAGGAAGAGAGTTGAGGCCAGGATAGACACCTGAGGGACTCCAGCATTAATACTGTGGGCCTCTGATTTCTGCCCATCAACCACTACTCTTATGAGCTTATCAGAGAGAAATGATTTAATAATCGAGAAAACATTTCCAGTTATACCGTAGCTGGAAATCTTGTGAAGTAGGCCCTTATGCCATACCTTATCGAAGGCCTTTGATATGTCAAGAGCAATTGCCCTAGAAAGGAAGCCTTTGTCGAGAGATTCACTAATCTTATGAGATATACCCGTTAGCACATCTGCTATAGATCTAGCAGAACGGAAACCATATTGCATGTTACTAAGAAGGTTATTTCTGCTGAGGTGGTTGACTACTTCTCTATTTAATATGGATTCCAGCAGCTTACTCATGACACACAGGAGACTTATTGGTCTGTACTGAGAGGGAGATGACTTATCACCTGAATTCTTAAACACAGGGCATACTGATGAGGTTTTCCAGGGTGTTGGAAAGCACTTCTCCTTAAGGCAATGCTTAAACAGTTTTGTAAGTATGGGGGCAAGTTCTGGTTGAAGCTTTTTCAACACTATAATTAATGCAGATATTCTACATGATTTATACTTGCATAATATTTGCGTAAAAAGTTCATAGTAAACACAAAACTCATTCCATATACATTTATGTATATTTTTGTTTAAAAATGTTCCTTACCAAACTCCTCCTACACATATGAAAATTTATGAAATGTACACAGACAGACACACACAGGCAGACAATTTCACTTTATATATATATAAAGAGAGAGAGAGAGAGAGAGAGAGAGAGAGAGAGAGAGAGAGAGAGAGAGAGAGAGATTTTTAAATGTTCGTTTACCATTACCGAGAATCGAAACCAAAACGTTTAGCTTACGATTTATTTGTTGAAAGGCTAAAAATGAAAACATGAGTAGCTATTACGTTATGCATGCATATTCGTAATTCCGTCATATGAGCTTCATCTGACAAATTTTATTTCTTTAATTTTTACACTTTTGCACTGATTTTCCTAGTTAATATTTGAAGCAATGCAAAACTTTATATTTGGATTTTAGCCCGGGAAATCGGTACAAAAGTGTTAAAATTTAAAAAAATGAAATTTGCGGGGTGAAAGTCGAACCCCGGCATTACGAATATGCATGCATAACGTAGTAGCTAGAGGTTTATGATTTAATTTTTAGCCTTACAGTAAACGTGTCTTCATAGCTCAGTCATTAACGATCCTCGGTCGTGGCGTCCGAGTCATTTCTTTTTTTAAACTTTTTAAATCATTAAATATATATATATATATATTGGGTCCAATATAATATAATAATAAATACGAAATCTGTATTAATCAAAATATCATATTTAAGCGTATTTTATGACTGGACAATGTCGGGCGCCTTGTTAGTATATATATATATATATATATATATATATATATATATATATATATATATATATATATATATATATATATATATATACGAGCAAACAGTTAATAAAACATGTTAAAAAATACTTTAAAATGAGTTAAAAACATATTTAATCTGAAAAGGAAACACTAGATAAGTGGATAGTCCTTAGTCCGTGGAGTTTCGAAGAAATACTTTCCTTCTCATCAGAGGGTAGGAATTAGCAAAATGCTGGATCGGATTTTGCATGCAGAAGTATTTGATGAAACAATGAGTAAGTCAAAGATCTTACTTGAAAGCAAAAAAAGTGAAGCACAGGGAATATGGTGAAAAAAAAATTATATATATATATATATATATATATATATATATATATATATATATATATATATATATATATATTGCATCGTTCTAGTTTCTTAGATGTAAATTATTGAAACTATTGTTTATGAAAAAGTTCTCAATGGCAATCAGATCGTAATTCTATTATATTTTATTCATACAAGCATTATTGGTTGCATATGGGCATGCATATTTCTGCTGCAACTCTTTTAGAGGAGGAGAAATATCTAAGTCTAAGAAGATTAGGCCCGAAGATGCTGCTTCTCTAAAAAAGTTGCAACAATAACCTGTATGCACATATGTGGCCAATAACATTTGTATGAACACACACACACACACGCACACACGCACACACACACACACACACACATATATATATATATATATATATATATATATATATATATATATATATATATATATATATATATATACAGGGTGTCCCAAAAGAAGCTGATGGTTAAAAAAAATTAATAACTTTCTTAATTTTTTATATTTTTATTTTATTTTTTCAGATCATCTAGAGTAACCCATCCAAGGTTATTCTGGGCCGTTACAATTTCGAGGAGCGGAAATTTACCGTAGAGTCGTATTTTCGGTTGAATGAGTCAATATCAGAAACTCCAAGAGAATTTTGACAAAACTTCAACAGAAGAAATTCCCCTACACCCAATGTAATAAAAGCTATGGTGGCTCGATTTCATGAGCAAGAGTCTATATGTGACCTCCCTACAGCAAGAAGTGATGAGAATCGTACGGCAAAAAGTGATAAGAATCGTCAGAGATTAGCAGAGAGTGTGGCCGAAGATCCACCCACACCAGTAAGAAGGAGATCAAGTCAAATTGGGGTTTCTCGATCAATGGGGTTCTAGCAGGACAGTACAATGGCGCATATGGCACGAGAAACATTAAATCTACTCCAGGACATATTCGGCAACCGAAAATTTCTCGTAGCTGTGAGATAAATTGGCCACCCTACTCGCCAGATCTCATGTGCAGATTTCTTCCTTTGGGGTTACCTCAAAGAGCGGGTAGACGCAAACAAACCAGCCACAATAAATACATTTAAAAACAATATAGAGGAGGAAATTAGGGCCATAATCCCTGAAACATTAAGTAATGTGCTGGACAATGCCCTGCAGAGAACACAAGAGTGTGAAAATGAAAATGGTGGACATTTGAGTAACATCATTTTTCATAACTAAAATTAGACCTTGGGTAAAACATACCCTAGATTAAGTTGTGTAAATAAAATTAGAATTAGTAGACTATGATATCTTACTATATCTCAAAAGATAACGGAGAGGCTCATCTACCTACATATTAAAATTGGTAAGCATATCTTAATTACTGAGGAAGTTAATCAAATTTAAAATTCGTCAGCTTCTTTTGGGGCACCCTATATATATATATATATATATATATATATATATATATATATATATATATATATATAGAACAGGGTCCAGCACCGAATCTACAAAGTAACCATGGAAAAGTATGCATTGCTGAAGATGGTCAAAGAGCAGCTACTTGATAGAGAGAGAGCATGATAGCACTTGGTGAACGCGAGACCTATAGATATCTGAGAATTCTGGAAGGGAAAATTATCAAATGACAACAGAAGAAAACATCACAAATTTGTATATTAAAAAAAATAATAAGGACATATTTTTTGTTACCCGCTGTTGTCGTCGGATATCACACCACATTTCTACGCTGCTCGATGTCTCGACTGTGCTGAGGTCAATTTGCACTTCGCCTAGGATGTTGTGGCGGGAATATTTGTCGTAGTTGAAAATCTGAAATACCAAGGATTTCTCGTTGAGATCATCGTAGGGCAGTGGAAACTTGAAGAATTCATTGAAAAACGGGTTCAACGTTCGACGACGCACCGAAGATTGTCGCAAGCGTTCGTCTACTTCTGGGTAAAGGAACAATTTGATGTAAGGATCACTGAAACCGGACACTGAATCTGGACACATCAGCTCTTGCACTGAAAGGAACAAAAAAACATCCATGTTACAATTCTGAATTTTTGTGATAGAATCCATGTCATAAGTTTATATTTTTGTGTTGTGGGGTACAAATCACCCCTATTTGAGAAGTAAGTGGAATCAACCAGTCCTATAAATACTACTGGTTGCAGAGATTGAATGGGAGACATTCATACGACGTTTAACCGCATGCTACGAACACATTCCTCTCATACCACTTTAGTGGCTCCTGTATTTTTTATGATAAATACATATATTTTATACATTTTACACTGCTTGTGGTTTCTTTCTTTTGTGACCCCTAGCACGGGACTACAACAGAATTCATAGGACTAATATAAATGATGTGGTAAATTTATTTGTCTAAATCTTCTCTCTCTCTCTCTTTCTCTCTCTCTCTCTCTCTCTCTCTCTCTCTCTCTTATTAAATCGCTGACAGATTGGACCAAGTTAAAAAGATTAAGTATCGTTATTTTATGAATAAAGACTAAAAAAACTAAGTTTTTCATTTTCAAGATGAAGTTTTTAATCGGCAAAATTTGCACCGACCTGATATATATATATATATATATATATATATATATATATATATATATATATATATATATATATATATATATATATATTGAAACATTGAGCACTCTTTTGGGTGACACACTTATATATTTTGTTTTAAACAAACAAATAATTACTACAACACAATATATATATATATATATATATATGAGAAGGATGTAGTTTGCTTAAAACATTGTGCGTAGTTAGAAAGGAGTTGAGTTTGAAGGTTATATCAATGCAGTTCGTAGGAAACACCGTGGACATGTGTTAGCATATAAAAGAATAATGGCAATATTAGAAGGAATTTTAAATACATTTTAATCATATTACGTTTATTTATCAACATAATGTGTAGTACAAGATCGTAGGTGTTGATATTCCTCTCATACCACTTTAGTGGCTCCTGTATTCTTTATGATAAATACATAGTATATTTATACACTTTACACTACTTGTGGTTTCTTTCATTTGTGACCCCTAGCATAGGTCTACAACAATTTTTTTGGCGGGGGGGGGAGGGGTAGTTAACATTTAACATTTTGTCCCATGCTGTCAACAGAAAAATGAATTTTCTTTTATTTGTACAATTGCTCGTCAATATCCGACATATGTAGGGAAAATCCAGTACAAATGATGCTTATGTAGAACACGATAGATATAGGTAGGATTTCCAATTTAAATTCAATTTTTAATGCATCATTTATTAAATTCTTAAGTGAAAACACAGAATATTAAAAAAAAAAGACACCCCATGTTAAGAATGGGTTTATAGATAATAACGTTACTATTCGGTCCGTATTCTGCATAAGTACAAAAAGTTCTATAATTTAAAGTGATGGTTCACTTTACTATATACATAAAACGTTAAATGACCATCCATTTCCGGACCAGATATCTTATTGATCACAAAATTCTTCTCCGCATAGCGTACATCAGAACGAGAAGAAATTCTAGAAAAACTCTGGAAGAAATTGGAATCACAGAGAAGATAGACACCCTACAAAAAAAAAAAAGAATAAATAAATAATAAAATTAAATTAAAAAATATCGTATACAAAAACAAACTCACAATAGAATAATACGAATTAATTGCCGATATAATCAGACCAACCTCTCTGTTGCTGCCACACAAAATGGCTGTCATGGGCCAAGGCAGATGAAAAACCCCAGGAGCGAGAGCTCCATCTAGACCGTCGCTGGAAAAGAGAGTACTGGTATATTGAAGAGGTTTATTGCCACTCATATCACAGAGAAAACTAACGGTCTTTATCAGCTAGAAATCAATAGTAAACGTCTGTTGCGAGAACCCAAAATGATTTGCAACAAATATTCTCCTGGACTCGTCACGCAGTGGTTAGAGTACTTTCAAAAATCAATTGTAAAAGTGATATTCTCCTGAAGGTTGAAAGTTCAATTCTCAGTGTGGGCGACCAAAAAATACAATTGTGAATTATTTAAGACGTTTATCCAGTCATGGCTGACGGAACAAGAACATGCTATCCTCATGAAGTAAATAAAAGGTTCCATTCGAAATTCTGTCCAAATTCCCGAGTTTGACAGAAACATTCGCGAGTTCGACAAGATACATCTGAAGAAGGTCGGATGGTTACATCGTCCTCAAGATGATGACAGTAATCCGATAAATCCAAATAATACGAAAATAATTTTATTTTCATAAAAAATGGTTTTGTTCGCTATTTTGTGAAGCGTTCAATTTTCAGAGTAGTAGTTCATTTCACGAAGAATGAATATTCTTAACTATAATGATGTAGAGAAAGTTTAAAGAAATTATATAATATTTGATACAAGCACATAAACTGCTTATCTGATAGCTAAAATAGATATAACAATTATGTTTTATTAATGTTGTAAGCTAAATTTTCTTTTTAAGTCATTAGTGAAAGGATGTATGCATTTTACTAATCTTCCGCACCGGAATTAGTGCTTTTATTGCAATGAACACGATGCAGTAGGAATAAATAAAAATTGGATAATCGGAATCAAATATCGATTTTTTTTTCAGCTTAAATGCTATCGATGCCATCTTCCGAGAAATGGATTAGTTTATCTGTATATATTAGATAAGAATAATGTCAACGAAACCATACATATTATATTTGATATGGTTGCTATGGTAACAGAGGACTAAATATTGCAGTGTCGAACGCAAACGAGTTATTCTTTGAATGACGTGTGGGAAGTGACATGATTATCATTTGAAGATTTCGTTCGTCTTCGTCGATTCAAACAAGACAATGGTTTTCCTTTTTAACAGAAAAAGGAAATTCGATTATGCACGACCTTTTTGTAAGTTTCTTTTTAATATCGCTCTCCGCACACAACACGTATATATTTCCAGCAGAAGAGGGAAGAGGCCTTCATAACATAACAGTACACAATATCCAGAACGACGCCTTAGCAAACTCTCTCGGCCGTCTCTGAAGCGCTCAATAGGATTTTGATATGCTTAGAACCATCAATATTGCGTGGTAGGCACATCGCGTTCTCATCTGTGAATCATGAATGGTTTAGTTTGCACCGAATGACGGATATTATAAACGATGAAGATGTGACACGCATGCGATTTTGACGAAACACGATTGGATTGAATCGACGGAGGGGGGGGGGACGGTAATAAACGATTTGTGCCGAAAAAGAAAAGAGAGAAAAGCTAAATCGAATTTATGTATTTTTCTTTTTGTTACTTTTCGATGGTGCCGAGTGGCGTGAAGATCCGAGAGATATTTGAACTGTAACGAACACGATTCAAGCGTAACGGCCACGTTACTCTGGTTAAGAAAAGATAGAAAAGATCTCAAGTTTCAAACCTGTCCCAGGACTGGATAAAAGAGACTAACTTTGAGGGGACACCTCACATCACAGACATTAGCTCTCCCAACCACAACCAGATTTCTTTCTTTTTGACTATCTTAAATGCACAACGCCGCATGAAGAGCCAGGGACATCACGAAATTGAAGAACCAATCAGAAAGGCGATAGAAGTTGTACCTTAGTTGGTTTCTAAGATCATGGACAAATTTTGTATCTCCCATACGCTTAAATGGAGGTCATCTCAAACACATGCTCTATAATAGAGAAAGAGTCCACTGATTCTTATAATTTGATATGTTATTTTAAAAACAATGCACTAGCAATCAGTAAATATTCATTTATTTTAAGCAGAACATTAAATATCAGTAAATATTAATTTATTTCTAGCAGAACATAAAATATCAGTAAATATTCATTTATTACTAGCAGAACATTAAATATCAGTAAATATTCATTTATTTCTAGCAGAACATTAAATATCAGTAAATATTCATTTATTTCTAGCAGAACATTAAATATTAGTAAATATTAATTTATTTCTAGCAGAACATTAAATATCAGTAAATATTCATTTATTTCTAGCAGAACATTAAATATCAGTAAATATTCATTTATTTCTAGCAGAACATTAAATATCAGTAAATATTCATTTATTTCTAGCAGAGCATTAAATATCAGTAAATATTCATTTATTTCTAGCAGAACATTAAATATCAGTAAATATTCATTTATTTCTAGCAGAACATTAAATATCAGTAAATATTCATTTATTTCTAGCAGAATATTAAATATCAGTAAATATTCATTTATTTCTAGCAGAACATTAAATATTAGTAAATATTAATTTATTTCTAGCAGAACATTAAATATCAGTAAATATTCATTTATTTCTAGCAGAACATTAAATATCAGTAAATATTCATTTATTTCTAGCAGAACATTAAATATCAGTAAATATTCATTTATTTCTAGCAGAACATTAAATATCAGTAAATATCAGTAAACCTTTCTAGCAGAACATTAAATATCAGTAAATATTCATTTATTTCTAGCAGAACATTAAATATCAGTAAATATCAGTAAACATTTCTAGCAGAACATTAAATATCAGTAAATATTCATTTATTTCTAGCAGAACATTAAATATCAGTAAATATTAATTTATTTCTAGCAGAACATTAAATATCAGTAAATATCAGTAAACGTTTCTAGCAGAACATTAAATATCAGTAAATATTCATTTATTTCTAGCAGAACATTAAATATCAGTAAATATCAGTAAACATTTCTTGCAGAACATTAAATATCAGTAAATATTCATTTATTTCTAGCAGAACATTAAATATCAGTAAATATCAGTAAACGTTTCTAGCAGAACATTAAATATCAGTAAATATTCATTTATTTCTAGCAGAACATTAAATATCAGTAAATATCAGTAAACATTTCTAGCAGAACATTAAATATCAGTAAATATTCATTTATTTCTAGCAGAACATTAAATATCAGTAAATATCAGTAAACGTTTCTAGCAGAACATTAAATATCAGTAAATATTCATTTATTTCTAACAGAACATTAAATATCAGTAAATATTCATTTATTTCTAGCAGAACATTAAATATCAGTAAATATCAGTAAACAATTCTAGCAGAACATTAAATATCAGTAAATATTAATTTATTTCTAGCAGAACATTAAATATCAGTAAATATTCATTTATTTCTAGCAGAACATTAAATATCAGTAAATATCAGTAAACGTTTCTAGCAGAACCTTAAATATCAGTAAATATTCATTTATTTCTAGCAGAACATTAAATATCAGTAAATATCAGTAAACATTTCTAGCAGAATATTAAATATCAGTAAATATTCATTTATTTCTAGCAGAACATTAAATATCAGTAAATATCAGTAAACGTTTCTAGCAGAACATTAAATATCAGTAAATATTCATTTATTTCTAGCAGAACATTAAATATCAGTAAATATCAGTAAACATTTCTAGCAGAACATTAAATATCAGTAAATATTAATTTATTTCTAGCAGAACATTAAATATCAGTAAATATCAGTAAACGTTTCTAGCAGAACATTAAATATCAGTAAATATTCATTTATTTCTAGCAGAACATTAAATATCAGTAAATATTCATTTATTTCTAGCAGAATATTAAATATCAGTAAATATTCATTTATTTCTAGCAGAACATTAAATATTAGTAAATATTAATTTATTTCTAGCAGAACATTAAATATCAGTAAATATTCATTTATTTCTAGCAGAACATTAAATATCAGTAAATATTCATTTATTTCTAGCAGAACATTAAATATCAGTAAATATTCATTTATTTCTAGCAGAACATTAAATATCAGTAAATATTCATTTATTTCTAGCAGAACATTAAATATCAGTAAATATCAGTAAACGTTTCTAGCAGAACATTAAATATCAGTAAATATTCATTTATTTCTAGCAGAACATTAAATATCAGTAAATATCAGTAAACATTTCTAGCAGAACATTAAATATCAGTAAATATTCATTTATTTCTAGCAGAACATTAAATATCAGTAAATATTCATTTATTTCTAGCAGAACATTAAATATCAGTAAATATCAGTAAACGTTTCTAGCAGAACATTAAATATCAGTAAATATTCATTTATTTCTAGCAGAACATTAAATATCAGTAAATATCAGTAAACATTTCTTGCAGAACATTAAATATCAGTAAATATTCATTTATTTCTAGCAGAACATTAAATATCAGTAAATATCAGTAAACGTTTCTAGCAGAACATTAAATATCAGTAAATATTCATTTATTTCTAGCAGAACATTAAATATCAGTAAATATCAGTAAACGTTTCTAGCAGAACATTAAATATCAGTAAATATTCATTTATTTCTAGCAGAACATTAAATATCAGTAAATATTCATTTATTTCTAGCAGAGCATTAAATATCAGTAAATATCAGTAAACGTTTCTAGCAGAACATTAAATATCAGTAAATATTCATTTATTTCTAGCAGAACATTAAATATCAGTAAATATCAGTAAACGTTTCTAGCAGAACATTAAATATCAGTAAATATTCATTTATTTCTAGCAGAACATTAAATATCAGTAAATATCAGTAAACAATTCTAGCAGAACATTAAATATCAGTAAATATTAATTTATTTCTAGCAGAACATTAAATATCAGTAAATATTCATTTATTTCTAGCAGAATATTAAATATCAGTAAATATCAGTAAACCTTTCTAGCAGAACCTTAAATATCAGTAAATATTCATTTATTTCTAGCAGAACATTAAATATCAGTAAATATCAGTAAACATTTCTAGCAGAATATTAAATATCAGTAAATATTCATTTATTTCTAGCAGAACATTAAATATCAGTAAATATCAGTAAACGTTTCTAGCAGAACATTAAATATCAGTAAATATTCATTTATTTCTAGCAGAACATTAAATATCAGTAAATATCAGTAAACATTTCTAGCAGAACATTAAATATCAGTAAATATTAATTTATTTCTAGCAGAACATTAAATATCAGTAAATATCAGTAAACGTTTCTAGCAGAACATTAAATATCAGTAAATATTCATTTATTTCTAGCAGAACATTAAATATCAGTAAATATTCATTTATTTCTAGCAGAACATTAAATAACAGTAAATATCAGTAAACGTTTCTAGCAGAACATTAAATATCAGTAAATATTCATTTATTTCTAGCAGAACATTAAATATCAGTAAATATCAGTAAACATTTCTAGCAGAACATTAAATATCAGTAAATATTAATTTATTTCTAGCAGAACATTAAATATCAGTAAATATCAGCAAACATTTCTAGCAGAACATTAAGAAATCAGGTCCATTGAAATCAACAGTTTAATTCTAGTATGTCTAGTACTGTTTTGAGCTTTTCTTGTTCTGGCTTGAACCAAGCTATTCTTTTCATCAAATTCTATTCTGTTTTGAAATTCAAGCATTTTTCTTTATAGTACTTCATTTCATCAAATGCCGATTTAAAGTTCTACAGCGCATTCTACTTCTGCACACTTTACCCTACCATGTTTAACGGTCACACTTCTATGCTTATTTGTCACGCCAATACCGACAATACTATCGATCCCGTTTTCATCTTCACTCCATGGGCTTGTATCTCCAACGATATCGTTTACTAACCCTCGTCAACCGTTTTCACAGAGCTACTTTAACTCAATCTGCTTGCAAGCTTAAATGCCTGTAGAATAAGCGTGCATGTATCAATTACGAGAGCGGCCGATATTGCACCGCCAACTGAAGCTTCTATTTTTGACATACTATAATAATGTTGATTGGTTAACTATTGGCACAATCTCCCTTTGTTCATTTACTTTAGCCAACGGCCAATACCTCGCTATACATCTGATTTTATTTACAACTGAAACACATTTCATTTAATTTCGGTGGCTTCTTTATAGCTTCCAATTAAGTGCAATCTTTTACAAGTACGGCATAATCATGTTGGCACATCGGTTCTCGTCAGATCATCGAACTGAAGCAACGCTGAGCCAGGTGGGAGGTCGGTACCAGATGCATGACATATTTGGGAATTCCAGGCGCTGTATGTGGGAGGACGTTGAAACCTCTCTGCAAGAATTGCACAAGCCTAACGTCGTCATCTCCTCTAAATGAGATATACATACGACTGGCGACCGCGTGTGAATTTCATACTCCCATGGAACTTTCTCATTTGGAGGAAGTTGGCTAAACCCACATATGGTTAGCGCCGTTTCCATTTTTAGCATCTAAATCACTGAACATTTGATGATCCCATTTGATCTTTGGTTCCTTTGTAACGTTACACACGTATTAACGTGGAGTGAGAACAAAGAAAGTTAAAGAATTCGATTCACTTTTTCAGTGAAACAACAGCCATTTATATACAGGTACTTTCCGAAATAAAATTTTGTCTCTTGTTCAAAAGTTCACTCGCACTCCAATGTGCTCAATAAAACTCTGCCGTGTCGAACAAGTCATACTCAGTCCCTGTCCGCCCATTTCTTGTCGTTTTCGGGCCACCTGTGTAACACGTATATTTCTATCCTTCTCATGGTAACGTTACCTCGTACACAGCTCGGTTATTTGCATATAGCTGTTGCTGCTGCTGGCATACGTGAATCTGCTCTCTGTTACACCTTTAGGTTCCGCAATTTGTACAACTCCTGTCATTGTCATATGTTTCCAAAGTCATGTTAAATAATGCGGTTATGATGGCTAAGCAGTTAATGACACGGATTGAAAACTTGAGCGTGCCAAGTTCGAATCCAGTTCGTTCCACAAAAATGTTCATCAAACCAACATTTGAGCTTGCGTTTGGCCTCTTTGAAGATGATGTAAAAAAATGTTGTGGTCGATATCATTCGCTGAGATCCATGTATTCAAACCCCAGGTACATGTTACAGTGACGTTGTATAAGAAGTCTGTTAACAAATCTTCATACAAGTATATCTACCATACTACTAAATATTTGCATCATGTGTCTATTCAATCACACGCAACCAGACTATGTGTTGCCGAAATAGCTTGTAGTTAAAAAGAACAAAAATATTATAAATAAATATAATATAATGGTGTGAACCTCGGTAAACAAAATTCATATTTCTCCTTGTTTTTCTCCTTCCTTTTTCTCTCTCTCATATCTTCTTCTTCTTCTTCTTCTTCTTCTTCTTTTTTGTGCCTCCTCAATTTTCACCTGGCTTATTGGTTCACCAAAACAAACAAAAAAATTATTTCTATTTTATTTTCTTGCGTTTTAATCTCTCTCTCTCTCTCTCTCTCTCTCTCTCTCTCTCTCTCTCTCTCTCTCTCTCTCTCTCACACACACACACACACACAATCCCACCTTCTATGATACATTTCCTTTTAAAAAGATTAATGGATTGAAAGATGAGAGAAATTATAAATTAAAAGACTGAATGCATAAAAGAAAATTCGAATATGGCGAATCTAAGTAAGAATTTTTAGAAGAATTACGCCGTTGCCAAATTCGCATTTTTTGTGACATTATTGCTTGGGCAGGGCGCTGGAGGCCGCCGAACTACTATTACAGATAAGTGTCTCATTAACGTTATTAGCACAGTAAGATTCAGCCTCTAGGCCAAATACGCGGAGTTCATGCTCTGCTAATTAGGTATCATATTTAATTAAAAATCTTAAACTAGTTATAGTGCTGATGCTGACGACGTTAACTCTAAACAGGGACCATCCATTACTCCACTAATATATATCGGTTTGTACACACACACACACACACACACACACACACACACACACACACACACACACACATATATTTATAATGATTACTTCATTTAATCACATAAATTAATATATTAATATACGAAGATATAATTTTATACGTAAATGTTTCAGTGTTTACTTCAACAGTGCTCGATACTTAATTAGAGATAGGTAGTAAGTTATGAAAATATATATGGCAATTTAGCTACACAGAATATTCCGCGTTTCATTCTCGTGAGAATTCGTCAGGCTTATGCGAAAAATTGTGGTTGTAACGCGTTTATATATACGCACACGCTATTGAGTTTTTTGTTAGCTAACCAGCTTTCTAGTTACCACCGTGCCCATCCTAATCAGCTAATGGGTAGACACTTACAGGACAAAGGCACAGTTGACCCCTGGTTCACCTCTTTCTCTTGCTGCAAGAGATAACATGTGCGTATATATAAACGCGCTACAACCACAACTTTTCTCTTAAGCCTGACGAATTCTCACGAGAATGAAACGTGAAATATTCTGTGTAGCTTAATTGCCATATATATTTTCATAACTTACTATATATATATATACATATATATATATATATAAATCCCCGAAACAGTGTTTTATGGTAAACAACTGATGATCCCTTGAAAAATAAATTATTGGTACTATAGTAAATTCGAGAGCGAGTTGATGCAGTGATTGTAGGTTATTAAATAACTTACTGACTAGATGGTTTTCTAACGAATGATAAAAAAATATTTTTTTGTATAGTTTTAAAGGTTAAAAACTTCAAAGACTATATATATATATATATATATATATATATATATATATATATATATATATATATATATATATATATATATATTGAGGACTGGTTTCTTCTGTGGAAAGCAACCTTTTTTCAGTCGCCTGATGAGGACTTGTTGTTTTAACCGACCATCTGTCCAAAACATTAGCATGTTAAGTGTCACGGCCATGTTAATTTGTTTATATTAATAAAAATATATCGTGCTCTTGTTTCATTGAGCTATCTTAATATCCTCGTTACATTCATTACTCATTAACCTTTAAACACCTATAACTTTGTATATATATATATATATATATATATATATATATATATATATATATATATATATATATGTATATGTATATATATGTTTTGGTGAAAATTTAAACGTTAAGAATAACTACTGTTTTGTATTAGAATATCATTCGACTGAGCTAACATGCCAATTTGGGCTGAATCTAAGAATGACCCCTAGTGATTCCGAAGTATCGACGGGTCAGGAGAACCAAAAATCATTGAAGCCTAATTTAAATGCAAGAAGCGTGGAATTAGAACTTGACCAATTGCCTTCCAGTGGATAGGTGTGTAGTGGACTTTGATTGGTTATCAGAAGGGGATGAGTATTACTGACCCACCCTCGTCAATATAAAAATGGCACGCCTATGATTAGCCAGTTCTAGTTCAGTTCCAGAGAATTCGAATTGAGGCCTATCGCGGTTCTAGTTCGGTCGTGAGCAAGGGCAGAAAGATGAGTAACCAGCTCTGGGCAGATGTAGAACCATCCGGGATGAAAAAAAAAACGATTTTTTTAAAGAAACGAAGACAATAGCTCGAAAATTCATACTGCGATAAAAAGCCCTAAACTTGAAAGATTTTAAAATAATAAGCAAATAATTCAAAATATCCGTAAAATTCTGATCAACATAAGTAGAAAAAAAAAAAAAGAATTTATTCGTTGTGTCTGCTGTGAAAAAAAAAGAAAAGAAACTGTGAAAAGCTACGACAATTTCGTTAACAAGTAGTGAGTGGAAGAAAGAGAGAGAGAGAGAGAGAGAGAGAGAGAGAGAGAGAGAGAGTGAGTGAGTTAGTGAGTGAGTTAGTGAGTGAGTGATTTAATGAATTCTCCCCTTCTCTCTCACATAACTAACAATTACTGCTGATCGGAACTGGGTAACCGAGAGAAGGAAAGAAAAAAGTACACGTGTATACATTTACTTTGTTTTTCTTATGCTTTTTTCTTTTTTTTTTAACAGAACTTTTGTACAAATTTCTTTAACACATTGACAATTTTTTACCATATGTATTCATAACACGAACCAAAGGGGACTTGCCATTTTTTATCTTCTTTTTCCTGTCCATATTGATATAGTTGATTATTGTTTCTCAGTCTTACTGTTGGAATGTTTATCTTTTACATCCAAACTTACAACTGTAATTTAACACGGATTACGTCGATGAACGTTCTTCTGTACGTTAGCACAACGTAACAAGAATAATTGATAATTTATGGCCACAGAAATGACTAATAACGAGATTTGGCAGTTCAAGCGAACCTTAGGGGGTCATATCTTTAGTGATCTGTAACCAGAAAGGTCACGTTTAGTGTTCGACCACGGTTTGATAACCGTAACCGATTTCATAATTCCACAAATGAGCATCAAATTCGTATTTACATTAAGAACTCCATAACCGACTGGGTCCCAACACTATATTTTGTAAGACCCTGACCTATAGATTACAGTTGGTGTCTGTGGACTCATAATAGAACTTCACGCAATTATATTTCTTTTTGTCCAGTAACGATTCGTATTACACCTTTTTCAGACTATGAACCGAAATAGCTTGTTGTTTGAAAATAAAATATTTTAAATAAATGTAATATTACAATACAAAATGGCGTGCAGGATTGTTAGTTATAAATTCAATTATTCAGAAATCTCTTGGCTGTTTTTTCTCTTCCCTTTCTTCCTCTTATTCTTTATTCTCTTCCTTCCCTTTCTTATTGTCTTTTATCTCCTTCTCTCCTCCTCCTTATTCTTTGCTCTTGTCCTCCCATTCTTCTTATTCCTTGCTGACCTTCGCCTAGTCTTATTTTTATTGCTCACCTCCTGCTCCTTCCCCTCCTCTTCCTGTTCTTATTCTTTTGCTCACCTCCTGCACCTTCCATTCTTTTTGCCCTATCTCTTCTTCTTTGCAAAAGATAGACTATGTTCAAGTAAATTCCCGTTTTTAACGATGGCGACTATAATATATATATATATATATATATATATATATATATATATATATATATATATATATATATATAAATTATTTATTTATTTTATTTTTTATTTTTTATTTATTTTATATTTATTATTTATTTTTTATTAATTAATTAATTCATTCATTCATTTTTATTTAGTGTCTTTTAACAACTCTTGTTGGCATTTTCTTAAGTAATAACCTGTACATTTCAGTTGGCCTATTTTTTTGCCCTATATTTTTCGCGCCTTTTAAAATCATTTTGTCTGGGTCATTTTGACATTTGCTTTTCTATTTTATATTTAATTCTATCACCATTTATTTTTTTTCTCTTTTCTTTCACTGATTTTTTCTCTTCTTCTTCCCTGATCTTTCTTAATTACATTATGTCTCGGCAGCCGTGTCGAACGCATATTTTATTTTTCTTTTATTAATATTATTGGAATTTTCCCCTTTTCCTTGTACATATTTGTGAATTATTCCATGGATTTCGGCCGTTTGGATTATTTTGGACCACCTTCAAATTATGTAATTTCCTTGGATTTTACTTGTGCGAATGGAAATTCAATTAACTTTCTTGGATTTATATTTTTGGATTTTACCGTCATTGGATAATTTACCTTTCACCAGACTATCCATTTAGGTGTAATCACCTTTTTCTTCACCATATTCCCTCTGCTTCACTTTTTGTTATCAAGTAAGATCTTTGTCTTACTTGCAGTTTCATCAAATACTTTTGTATGCAAAATCCGATCCCGCATTTTGCTAATTCTGATGAGAAGGAAAGTATTTCTTCGAAACTCCGCAGATTAAGGACTATCCACTTATCAAGTGTTTCCTTTTCAGATTAAATATGTTTAACTCTTTTTCAATATATATATATATATATATATATATATATATATATATATATATATATATATATATATATATATACAGTTGTGCGCAAAAATATTCGACCCCTGTCTAAATTTTCTTGTTTCGTTGAATCTATATTTCAAAAATCTTCATAACGGCTTTTAACGGCTAATTATGAATAAATTGTATATTTTTCAACAATAAATGAGGAAAAGTAATTCGAGATTAATAACATATATCAATTTATTTACAAAAAATATAAATATGGATGCTGCAAAAATATTCGATCCCTTTAATTTAAAGTTTAAATAAAAGCGTCATTAAGTTTATTATTTTATTCTGACCTTGTATTTATTTCCTATAAATAATATTTATGACTATACTGAACCTAAAATCAGTTCAAATTGAACTCCAATGCCATATTAAATGATTGAATAATTGTTTCAAGTAAAAAAAAAAATTATTTTTAACGTCAACAAATCTGCAACTATGACAAAGAACAAAGAGTACTCTGAAGACATTAAAAAGAAAGTAATCGATGCCTACCAGTCTGGAGAAGGTTATAAAAAAATTCCAAACGTTTTTCTATACCACGGTCGACTATTATGTCCATTATCAAAAAATGGAAAGTAAAAGGGATTGTATCAAGTCTTCCAAGATCAGGTCGTCCAAGAAAAATTACGACACGTGGGGATAGGAAAATTGTTAGACAAGTTTCAATAGACTCTAAATCTAACCTAAAGGACGTGCAGAACGATTTGAAGAATGCTGGCTCAGATGTACACTTGTCAACTATTCGTAGAGTATTAAATCGTGCCGGATTGCATGGATGTTTTTTTATTATTCAATTTTTTGGATGTATTGCCAGAAGGAAGCCCTTACTTTCCAAAGCTCATCAAAAGGCTCGATTACATTTTGCAAAAAAGTTCCTAGAAATGCCTATTGATTACTGGAATAATATAATTTGGTCAGATGAAACGAAAGTGGAACTATTTGGACGCAACCAGCAACGCTATGTTTGGCGAAAAGAAAATACTGTTTATAATGTGAAGAATACCGTTCCAACCGTTAAGCATGGAGGTGGATCAATCATGGTGTGGGGCTGTTTCAGTATAAATGGAACTGGAAGATTAACCATAATCGATGGAAGAATGGATTCAGTAAAATATCAGTCCATACTGAAAGAAAATCTTGTTCCGCCTGCGAACCAGTTGGGGCATGGAAGGATGTATACCTTTCAACAGGACAACGATCCTAAACACACTTCAAAGAGCACTAAGGCATGGTTAAAGAATAATAAGGTGAAAGTTCTAGAATGGCCTTCCCAGTCTCCAGACCTAAATCCGATTGAGCACTTATGGCATGATTTAAAAATTGCGGTATATAAAAGAAAACCATCTAATTTGATTGAATTAAAACAGTACTGTCAAGAAGAGTGGCTTAAAATTCCAGTGGACAGATGTAGAAGTCTCGTTAGATGTTATAGGAAACGTTTACTTGCAGTAATCAAGGTCAAAGGAGCTTCAACCAAGTATTAATGAAAAGGGGTCGAATACTTTTACAACATCCATATTTTTATTTTTGTAAATAAATTTATTTATATTATCAAGCACTAATTACTTTTTATTATTTTTTGTTGAAAACTATACAGTTTATTCGAACTTAGTCGTTAAAGAAGGTTTTAAAGATTATTGAAGTATCCATTCAAAGAAATAAGACAATTTTGGTAGGGGTCGAATACTTTTGCGCACAACTGTATATATATATATATATATACTTAGTTATATCTTTTTGGAAGAAAGATTTCAAGCAGAGTGCTATATTATAAGGAAAATAATTCCGAAAAATAAGAGAGTATTATTTACAGAAAGTTTAGATAAGTCGTCAGTGCCGTCAGTTTCACACCTGATTGTAGGGGACCGTTTTAGGTACCTATATCAAGCTCCTTTCAACCGATGCTCATCTGTTTTATAACCGGAATTGGAAACATATACATAAATTACAAGAGAAGAAAGACGATTTTTAAAATTGTTAAGCCTAAATATCAGCTGACGTGATATTGTAAACTAACACAGACGGAATTTGATGAACGACATTTATTATTATTTTTTAATTTTTTTTTCGAATTAGTTCATCGAGCAAATTATTTCTCGTGATATATAATATAATCAATAGAGGATTGATTCTATAATACATACGCAATCTGCATGAATTAAAATATCATGTTTAAGCGTATTGTACGACCGGGCAATGCCAGTCGGCCAGCTAGTAACTTATAAAAGAATTTCCACATTGAGCATATAAAGAAAGTTAGGCTAAATAAATATTTAAAATATTTTTTGAATAAAGTTAATGATAAAATAGGATGCTTGTTTTGAAACTTCACGTAAGCAAAACCTATTTTGCTGAGCCGACTAAAAGCAGACATTCTTTTTTTATTTTGAATAATAAATGAAAACGAATGATTAAAAAGTAATGGCCGAAAGTCTCGATCGAAATCATTTAATAATCGGATGGAAAATGGCCGAGTGTCACGTGATAGATTAAGGAAAATGTCGCCGGTTATTGTATTGTAACATGGCGACTGTCCAACGAACGCCCACGGAAGATACGATTGCGATAATAGCCAGTGGCCGAGGCGGATGCGTTGATATTGGCTAATGAACACGTTCTTGCATTTTCAACGGAAGTGACGTCATTCGCAGGAAATATAGTGACCGTTAGTTCGAAATGGGTTATCAAAAGTTTCGTAACCGATTTACTAATTCCACAAATGAGCATCGAATATGCTTACATATATATATAAGTGTATTTTCAATGTCCCAATGTAATCACCTGGAAACATGCGCACATTACTTTTGTTTTTGTTATCACGACTTTGAACCTTGCGCATGACGTCACGATGGACATTGAATGATAGTTATGGAGACGCGCTAGAACATCGAGGATGGTGATTCCTACAAATAGCTATCACTGCTTCATTTTTGTTCATTCGAAGTTCCAGAAATCAAGGGACTCGTTCCTATGGGCTAACACTTGATCTCTACATGAGACACATAGATATTTGAATATTCCATTAAAGTCTTCCTTTAGCTCGCAAATATTATTAGCGAAAAAGTTGAGAACATTAATTCCCTCTACCCAATTGATCATTTAAATATCTTACACTATATCTTTCTTATGGTCTCTTGATCTTGCTGTATTCCAGGACGAGAATTCATCTAGTCTGGTGGAGTATCCAGCTTCGTGTTGTTACTTTAAGTAATATTACTCGAAGAAGGCGCACCAATCCTCATAAAAACAAGTGTTGGTCAGTCATAGTCATGGGTCGTGAATACTATGTGATTTTGGTCCTGGATATGAACTTAAACTATATCCTATGGTGAGGCCCCAGCTTGCGGGCTTTGGAGAGTGTGGAGTCACCCTTTAATTGCCATTGCTCCCAGGTCCATTCTGACTCGGAGTGGTAGTACCTGTTAGGGTCCCAATTATGGCCGTGTTGCAGTATATATCGGTGTAAGGACTGACGATTCAGAGAATTGTGTTCGAATATTTCCGAGTCTATGGCACCACGTTAACTAGGAGGTTTGGCTATATTCATATGGTCTTTTCTGCGAGAATGTTTTTATCTCCCATAACTGGAAGATGTGACATGGTCGGGAAAGTGGGATTAAAAAAACATTCTAGCCAGCAAAATATGCCTGAACAGCCCCGTCGACATTCTCCGATATGGGTACATCAGGTAATTGGCAATTTACTAACACCCTTTCATCAAAAGCCAGAACTACAAAGGATCATGCGAATCGCCCACCTCAGCTAACAGAGGAAAATGCATCTCAATAATGGCCGAGACTCTGGTGGCTTTCTGGATCAAGGGAAGACCCTTGCAGTTGATTCTTTTTGTGAATTTTGTATTGAGGGAAACCAATAGCAACAGAATCGAACATGCCAAAAGTCATAATACAAAGTACCTCCTAAAATGCCACACCAATGAAATCGTGAACAAAATCCAAAACTATTTGCACCTCAACTATATTTCATACAAATAAACTGCAGTTTATATCTGATTTTTCCACCAAGTTTCAATCCTGAATATCCAATAGTCTTTGTTTCTTTTTGTCAGCGTTCATTGATATGGGAGCCACTTTGGTGATCGTCTCACCAGTAGGAGTTCTGATTCTAAATGTGCTTTACACTTACCGAATTAATATCTGTGTATATTATGTGGGAAGATGGGCGAGATGTCTGCCCATATTGCATTTAGACTTCTGCATGTTAGTACAATCAAGGAAGCATATGCTAAGAAGGGAATTCTAAAGTCTGTAAGTTTGAGGAAAGAAAGCTTTCTGGCAGTTAGAGACAATTGAAGGGTGGGATTTTGATGCTTGTTGGATTAATCGGCCTATTTACGTCGAGGGGATACAAGGGCTTCGAGTTCATCAGTAGCACATTCCATTAAAGTATTTGTAAAACAAATACAAGAACGCAATATTTCGGTGAAGGGACATGGGTTAGAGTTTGGTTGATAGTACAAGACCTATAAGATCGGATAGAGCGTGATTCTTTTTTGGGGCCATGTCTAAGAGGGGGGGGGGGGCTGATGGCAGCCCATATGTGGCAGCAGTACTCCATGCATGGATGAATGGTAGCTTTGTAGAGATACAGGACACTCTCTAATGTGAGAAATTTTCCAGCACAGTAAAGGGAACTCACCTTTATTCAGCTGCTTTATTCCAAAGGTAATGGCTATGGAAACACTCCTAACCTATTCCTTAACTGTAGTGAGCCATCAGGACGATGGCTAGAGAGGGGTGTTTTACAGTTATCGATAATTTTATACAGACCCAAGTGTGCTTATTATCAAACAACGATCGAACAAAACTTTGGGACACTTTGGTAATCGTTTCATCTGTAGGAGGTATTATTATGAATAATGGGCTTCACACTCATCAAATCTTAAACGTCCAGAAGTTTTTTTTTTTTTTTTATCCGTGGGAAAATATCCCCCAGACTATTGCTCGATTGAAGAAGGGAAGCGCAAACCAAGTCAAAAATGAACTAAGAAAAGAAGGTATTAGAATTATAGACGTTTTTACACGTAATATTCAGGAGTGCTTATATTTGAAAGGTGATAAAACATGGACTGTTGGAGGTTCATGACCAAAACTCGATGGTCAAATCAGGAACAGTCTGAAATGTAATTGTAGCAAATATGGTTGTATTGCAGAAAGGAATGTGAATGTTATTAACCCTTTATGACCTATACATATTATTCCTTAATTGGAATTCATTTTTGAGGTGAGCATTATATTAATTTATTTTTATTTCGGACTATTATTCTCATCTTTATTAGTTGTTGTTTTTCATCTTTTATTGGTTTGTTTATTCACAACGTTTCGGCCAACTACTCCTCTGGCCTTCGTCAGGTGGATACCGCGACGGATAGAAACTTTGAATCTCCTAACTGCATTCTCAGCCATCACTGCCATCCGTAGTTGTTGTCGTCTCACCACATTTTGGCCAAGTAAACCTCTGGCACGCTTTGGGTGGGATTGAAACCGCTATCTTCAGACAATGTTCATCTGGAACTGTAGAGATTCAACGTTTCTATCAACTGCGCCACGGGCCCCGAAGGGCGATCAAGGTTGGATTCTTTGATCTTATAAATTCACGTTTATTTATTATCTGATCTTCCATAGTCGTGTCCGTACCGATTGGTATATATATTATTATTCCTTAATTGGAATTCATTTTTGAGATGAGCATTATATATATTATGACCTGATTAAACTAATTCGTTCAGTCGTAAATAAATGAATATAAAAGCATAAATAAAGTGGGAATGGATTCAAACACGCCTTGTACGTATTAGTTCAGTGTCTGGGTAAATGCCAGATACCGCGAGAGTTCAACTGTCCATTGCTTATATTCAGTATGCGGCCATCTAAAATGAATAATAAATATTTTTTCAGTCATCTACATCATAATTCAGGCCATAAAGGATTAATGATTCCATAAGTGGCATTTTTTTATTGGGATGTGTACACTGTATACTTATAATTATTATTTGGTTATAAGTGAGCATAAAAACATGCGTCTTTTTCTGCTTTTTTTTTTACAGCCTTTGCTTGCTTCCCTCTATCTTTTTTAATAATAAAATCGAATTCGTTGCCAGAGAGAGAGAGAGAGAGAGAGAGAGAGAGAGAGAGAGAGAGAGAGAGAGAGAGAGAGAGAGAGAGAAAAGAACTCATCTATACTGTTATTCATGTTCCCGACAACGCCGGATAGCCCTGCTAGTCCAGAATAAAACATATAAAAGCTATAGTTGTTCGTAAAACAACAAAAACATAAAAAAAATTAGGTTAAACTTATTCATCTGAAATTTTGTCGGTGACCTTTCAATAAAAAAAGGCATGTTTATCGATTTGGTTTTTTTTTTTTTAAGATAAATTAGTAAATTCGATGATCGATCCCGAAATCCACAGATGAGGCCTCGCTTGTTCCGATCCTTTCATGCTGTCGAGAATTGTGAAATGGAATCTGCTTCCCACCATCCCCGAGCACGACAGCATAGCTCCCTGCGTACTTGGCCTTTTTGTTAGGAATAAAGTGGAGTATCTGTTCTGCTACAACACTTCACCTTGTCTGTCCTCAGTCAGTGGAGAAGAAATCATTCATTACTGAGACAATTTTTATGTTTTCCAGAGTGCTTCTTTTTGGAGAGCTGGATTCTCCTCATATTAAAAACTGACTTTGTGTCAAACTCTGCTCTCGTGTGAAGGCAAGTAAATAGGAGCAAGTTTAACAAAAATAAAAAATTTAAATAAAATTTACAGTCCCTCAATTGCCCGTTTCATTTGTCAGCGAATTGCATTCCAAACACCAGGTCTTTTTAGTCTTAAGTCAAACACCAATTGATGGCGGACTGTTAACCATCAAGAATAATAAAACCAACAATAAAATTCGAGATTAACAGAATGGAAATATCGCTATAAATTGTAATGCTACTTAACCCTTAGCGGGGAGGGGTGAGAAGGACGGGGGAGGTAACGAGGATATAACGAACAGAAAGAGACTAATTTGATATTTTCTCCTATTCTCCCTTTTCCTCCAAATTAAACTGGTTCAGAAAGTCACGTGTTGCTGATACAAACAATTTAACTCAAGCTCAATGGATGATCCTATGGGTTACATTTTTTTTAGTCTTTTTATACACGGATTAAAAATTGTTTCTTTGCTATTTTTAAATATATATATTTAAACTTTTATTTGTCTCTCTTTTCCCCAGTTTTCTTAACCTTTTGTTTTTGTTGAGGATGGGGCATCCTACGAGACGCCAGAGATCCCTCTGCTTTTTTTGACACTCCAACTGAGAAGATTTTTTTAAAGATTCTAACCTTCTCTTTAAGTGCAATTGTTTGTATGTCTCTTGCATTTGGTTCACCGGGTGTACTCGTCGAATAGTTTTGGAAATTCTTTTACTGAGCCCAAATACTCCCATAATTACTGGAATGATGGAGATCTTCCTTAGATTCCAGTTTCTTTTCATTTTATATATGATGCAACAACAAAGTGAGATTGAAAACGTTATGGAAATTAAACACAGGATGATTTCAATTTGAGTTGCTTTATTTATTTTTTTTTATTTATTTATTTATTTTTATTTATTTATTTATTTATTTATTTTATTTATTTTATTTATTTATTTTTGAACAGTCGAAAATTATGATTTTTTTCAAATGCGCATCTTTTTTATTTCCATGTCTAAATTTATGAGATCCTGGGTCAGTGCAGAGCGATCAGCTTGGTTTCAATTCACCCGTTGCCATAGTTATGGAGATTAATAGGCACATTATAGAATTAGTTGCCACGTAATTGTTGAAGTGGCTTGCTTTCAGCTGCGCGAATCTGGACAGTTCGAATTGGGATCTTTAAATCTGGTGTTGTTAATAATCGAGATAAGCTTCTTATGCCGCTCGTGTCAACCGACAACACACTTTGCGAGACAACATGGCATAAACTGCAGCAAACGGTTTCTATTATTGCCAACAAACTCTTTTTATTGGCTTGCATGATTACAAAGAATAATAATTAGCCTATTACAATCATTGCAGTAATAACATTAATATTAAAAAAAACGAAACCTATTAGAAATGGAGATTTCGTATCTGTCCGTCTAAAGTCAAAACTATAATATTACCTCTATTATTAATGGAGATTTGGTATCTGTCTGTCTGAAGCCAAAACAATGATATTAGTTTTATTTTTAATGGAGATTTGGTATCTGCCTGCCTTAAATCAAAACTATAATATTACTTTTATTACTAATGGAGATCTGGTTCGTGAATTGCTTTATGCAGATGACGCCGATCTCGTGGCCCATGGTGAGAGGGATATGCAAGGTATCATGGATCTGTTTTCGGGGGCCAGTGCGTCTTTTGGGCTTACTATTAGTCTTAAGAAGACTAAGGTCATGTTCACACCTCCATCCGGTAGTTTGTATGTGGAACCAAATATTTTTGTCAACAACCAGAGACTTGCCGTGGTTGACATATTTGTGTATTTGGGTAGTACTCTCGCCAGAGATGAAACCCTGGATGCTGAGGTTACCTATAGGATACAGCGCGCCATTAAGGCTTTTGGTGGTTTAGAGAAGCGAGTATGGTCTGACAGGGGTATAACTATTCATACAAAGATCAGTATCTATCAATCTTGTATTTACCATCCCTGCTTTACGCTTCTGAGGCCTGTACAACTTATGGTAGACACATAAAAGTCATGGAGAGAGAGCACCAGAAATTCCTGAGACACATTCTGGGCATCAGGTGGAGCACTTTTATATATATATATATATATATATATATATATATATATATATATATATATATATATATATATATATATATATATATATATATATACTAGCAAAATTACCCGTCGTTGACTGGGTTCAAAAACAGCCTACAGAAAATGGACTCTGATTTATGAAAGTATGATAGGTTATGAAAAGGAAGGGTCGTAAATTTGGGTTGAATTTGGGGGTATCAAAACCAAAGCAAAATATGAGGAAAGTAAAAATAAAATAGATAAACCCCATAATTTATTATACCATACCTGTTCACACTGAAACACTTATCACAATAATCTGTGGATCCATATTAAAAAACCTTGTTAAACTTTGTAACATATTTCCATTCTATGGAGGTCAGGTGCGAACGAACACCTCATAATTTTATTATACCATATTTCTTCAAACTGAAACATAATTATCAAAGTATACTGACGCAGATAGATATGAAAAGTCTTTATTAAAGTTTGTGCCTATTTCCATTCTATGGAGGTCAGGCACGAACGCAGACCACACAATTTTATTATGCCATCCCTATTCAAGTTAAAACATACTTATCAAGGTATTCATAAGAATACCTTGATAAGTATGTTTTAACTTGAATAGGGATGGCATAATAAAATTGTGTGGTCTGCGTTCGTGCCTGACCTCCATCTATATCAAAAACACTTGTAAACGTTTTTTTTTAATTTTTACATTTTTTATTTCCATACTTTGTGGACCAGGCGCGAACGCAGACCTCACAATTTTAATGAACCACCGTTCTGCCAGATCAAACATACCCATTCCTGTGTCTCGATACATCTTCTATCATTATATGTAATCAGTTTTTTAAAATAGTCAACCATATAGGAGCCTATTCCTGATCACACACACACACACACACACACACACACACACACATCCAGCTTTATATATATATATATATATATATATATATATATATATATATATATATATATATATATATATATATATAACTGGTTTTTCCAGATTAAAAAAATCTAATATTGAAGCTGAATCTGTTACTCCACATTTATAATTTTCCTGGTATAATTCTAAAACGTGTCGGCAAATTGATAAGCAGTTCACATGCATGACGTCATTTTGTTACGAGACGGACACATTAATTATTATTTAACATTTTATGACCTGAAAAAAAACAAACTAATTCGTTCAGTCATAAATAAATGAATATAACGGCATAAATAATGTGGGAATTAATTCAAACACGCCCTGTTCAGTATATGGGTAGATACCAGATACCCTCAGATTGCAACTGTCCGTTGCTTATATTCAGTATGTCGCCATCTGTCTAAGGGAGTGGAGGATTTCGTTTATTGTCATAAACAGACCTTTTTCATATATAATAATTAAATAAAGTTTATGAAATGCAAAACATTCTCAGCTTAACTATTGAACTTCAAAATGAAAGATTGTTTCAGTGAAAAAAAAAAAGTCTTAAAATCATGGTATCATTAGCCTTACAACTAACTAAAATTGAACCCTTACTGAAATGGTTGAACTAAGTCGTTCAGTCGTAAATAAATGAATATAACGGCATAAATAAAGTGGGAAACACGGCTTGCACGTATTAATTCAGTATCTGGGTAGATGTCAAATTTCTCAGTGGTAGTTTAACTATTGAACTTCATAGGTTTTCAGTTTGAAGACAATCATAGCATCATTGCCCTTTAAACTGACTAAAATTAACAATATTTTTTTAATCGTCTACATCATAATTCAAGTCATAAACGGTTAAGATTACAATTATTTGAAAAGCCTCTTTCTTTTCTTTATTTAAACTTTAAACAATGTGACTTGCCTTCAATGAGATGAGTGACGAGGTCTGAAGTTCTGAAATCATATTTCAGCCGAATGTGAAGTTTACCGCAACTTCTCTCTTCGGAAGATTGCTGCAAAACAGTGTCCTTTCTTGGGTACAAGTCTGGTCGAATCGTACCTGAATAAAATAAATAAATAAAAAGATTAAAAAAAAATAATCTTGTATGCAATATATATATATATATATATATATATATATATATATATATATATATATATATATATATATATATACTGACTGTCGCCTGGACGGTTGAGGTTCAATTTTGGCTTGAGATAGTTTCTGGTCTAGCCACACTGAATGAGCTGTGATACAGCGAAACAGTACTGCATGTGGATAACTATATATATATATATATATATATATATATATATATATGTATATATATATATATATTTATTTATTAATAGCGTGTATATTTATTTCATTGGTTAATTATTTTAATAACTTTACAAACATTTCAGGATGTTACTACCATTTTTTTTATTGGTAGTTGTTTTTTTTTGTTTTTATTAGTAATGCTTCTAGTACACACACACACACACACACACACACATACACACACACACATATATATATATATATATATATTACAATAGAAAAATGCGAGCATGAAAAGTAATATGGTTAAGCTTAAACATGGAAAAGAAAAGGACAAGATATTCTAGTAAAAAATATAATACATTTATAACTTTATTAGTGTTAATCTCTGCAATATCTTTCCATTTACACGCACAAACATTGGCGAAACACCATCTATTATTTCGTCATCCTGCAACGTCCAAGTTTTGATGACGAAAACAAAACACACCTGCATTTGAAATTCAAAGAAAAGAGGAAGGGGAATACAGCGAGCAGAAAGTGACTAATTTGAAATGTAGTTTTTTTTATACATTTAAAATATTTTAGTGAAAGAAACAAAAGAGAGAGAGAGAGAGAGAGAGAGAGAGAAAGAGAAAGAGAGGAGGTATAGTGAGCAGAAAGTGACTATTTTGGGTTTTTTGTTGTTTTATTTTTATATTTAACTGATTTCACAAATTAACCTTTTCCCAATTCAAACAATCTAACCCGATCTGAATAGATGACTCAACGGGTCAGATCTTTATAGTCATATACAAAACTATGTCAAATGTGTTTCATCTTGTCGCCAACTTGATTTTAAGATATGAAACGTGGAAGAGTTATCGAAGGACTGAAACGCAACTTCTTATAGTGAGGAGATTAAGTGCTTGACCCTCACTAAATGAAATAAATTGATTTCAAAAAGGAATCACATTGAAAAATCGTAAAAAAAAAAAAACTCTTTGTTCTCTGACTGCTTTGGGCTGAAGCTTCGGATTCAATTTGAATGACTGTCGCATGCAGATGTCGAACGACTGTGTTATCGTTATTTTCCGTTAACCTCGAGCGCTGAACAAACATAGCGGAGCATAATGGCGTAAGCACTTTTGGAACTTCCCTTAACTTCGTGTTGTCAATACGTTTAATGTATTATTGGTTTTTGTTTTTAAAACCGGCTCCATCGTGTTAGGCGGGGAGAAAATACACGATTATTCCTTTGAGAATGTGATTTTTTCGATCGTCCGATGACGACGTTAGCTACGACACATTTTTATATCTTCACCATCACCGACCTTTCTCTCTTCTAGTTTTTCATCTCATAATCTCCCGCGCCATCAAGTACCGCCACCATCTTCTTTCATTCCAAGTCCTCGATCTTATTGCCTATTTGATTTCAACTATGGCCGTGTTTTTGCTTGCTTCCTTCTATTTTCTCTCTAGTGTTCATTTTACGTCGATTGCATCACGTCCTTCCACTGTTCGGTGAAAAGGAATACGAACGAAAAACAATCAACTAATATTAGATAAAAACAGTTTCCAACAATTTAACGCTCCACATTATATGGTAGCTAAATAAACGAGCAAGGACGGAAGAAAACACGCCGGGCACGTCCGGACGCTGGCAAAATATTTTCAATTTCTTATCGCTTAATTTCCGTAGAGGCAATTCTGAGAGTTGAACTTGAAGCAAAACAATCACACAGGTCAACAAGGCCAATGTTACTTTGGACTTTTAGACAGGTGCAAAGTGTATTATCTGTTCTGGTACTACATTTATTTTTTTTTTTATCCTCGATCAATAAAAGAGAAATCTTTCAAGACTGAGGCAATTTTATTCTTTTTTTTTTCCCAATCAAGAGTGCTTCTTTTAGGTTGTTATTTTTTCTCACTATTAAATACCGAGTTTGTGTTTAACTCTTCCCTCGTGGGGTGGGGGTGGGGCAAGTAGGCTGATCTTAAACTGATTAGATACACGTGTCTAAATTTGAATTAATAAATGACCACTCCGTAGAATTTAATAATACTATCTGTACGAAATGACCATACCACAGATGTGCTTCCCTGCAGACAACAACATGGTCATATATTTTCAGAGAAGAGGATTGATAATACAAAAATAATGTAGAATAGCCTGTGGCTTAACAGATAAGGTGCTGAATAATAATCAGTTCTAAGAAGCAGTCTTCCGTGGTGTGAAGGTTCAATCCTCAGTTCGGGTGATTCTAAGGATACAATTACAATTAGTGTTTCATTCGAAATTCCATCCAGATTCCCTAGTTAAAAAAAAAACAAACAATTTTTAAGTCTGACAAGATGAACCTAAATATAGTCGGACGTTACATCAGCCGAAGAACTGTGAGAATAAAATCCAAAATGAGAACAATAGTTTGAAGAATCCAAATAATACAAACCATTAGACACTATTTCCGCAAATAAACGCTTTACAACCATGCGCATGCGCGAGATTTAAAGTCGCCGTTTTGCTGATATATTGATATGCAATATAAACAATTTTCATTCTTTTATCGCATTAATTACTGTAGTTCTTCTATCGCCCTCTCTTCACACTTTCAATTTATTACTCTTTCTTCTCACGCCCCATTATTTCGCTCCTAATGTAGTTATCGCTAGACGTCGCATCTCTAATATGGTACCTAATATCTTCTCTTCTGATGAGAAGCATTAGGCTTCCAAATACCTTGGTATAAAGAGTCACACATTCTACACACCTAATTGATATAATCTCCATTTTGAATAAACGATTAAATCTATATGCATTAATATATATTTTGATTTTGTCGTTCTTTAATTCTTTATATATATATATATGTGTGTGTGCGTGTGTGTGTGTGTGTGCGTGTGTATGTGTGTGTGTGTTCGTGTGTGTGTGACTACTTCATTTAATCACGTATAATAATATGCAAAGATATAATTTTATGCGTAAATTTTCAATATTTACTTCAACAGTGCTCAATACATAGGTAGAGCTAGGTAGTAAGTTATGAAGATATATATGGCAATTAAGCTACACATTTCGCGTTTCATTCTCGTAAGAATTCGTCAGGCGAGAATGAAACGCGGAATATTCTGTGTAGCTTAATTACCATATATATTTTCATAACTTACTTGCGAATCTCTGTGCATTCTTGCTATCAGACCTAGACGCCATATTACCGTTTTTATTCTTATTTTTAAGGCCTGTAATTTTCCATTTCAAGTTAAAGTCGAAATAAGTCAAACATTGCCTTTCCTGTTTATGGGTGTCCGCCGCGGATGCAGACATCGAGGCATTGCAAAATTAACATCCACTCATGACAAGATTAATATTACTATTGGTATATAGTTCTCTCCCAGTGAGACTAGGGTCAGAAAGGGCGCCTTAGGCGATTAGCAATAAATTAACCGCTTCTCAAAGAGATATTGTAAAGCCTGGGAAGGTGGATCTCTTAGAAGTTCACAGAACTAACATCCCACCGCAAAATCAACTGGGACCAGAATGAATGGTCTAATCTCTGTTGATTTTGATGGCCAAGGATAAAAATCCCCAACCGAGTTTGGGGACCATAATGAATTGACTGACACTCTATCGCCATTATATAAGAGAACACCTTCAGCTCACTTTTGGCCTTACAAACTAGCACGACATCCGAGGTTTCGAATATAGGCTTTTCAATTTGGGCTGTTGAAAAAAGATTTGCATGAGCTTTAAAAATTTATATCGAATATTCATATTTTGTCAAATGTTGTATTTTATTTTTTTCGCTGCAAAACTGAGAATAAAAGAAAAAGAAAGGAGAATCCTGGGTGCAAGTATACATGCGCACACGTACACATGCGCACACGTACACATGCACGTGCCTTCTGTGTGTGAAAGAGAGAGAGAGAGAGAGAGAGAGAGAGAGAGAGAGAGAGAGAGAGGGGGGGACAAAAGAGAAAAAGAAAATGGAAAGGGTGGTGCAGTAAAGGATGAAGAAGCGGAGAAAATCAGCAATGACGTCATCACACAGGTGTGACCAGCTTCCGAATCCTGATCTGCTAACGCTAATACATTCATCTTCATATGTGCAAGGGCCAACAATGAATGTCTCTTAATGAGTCGACAGAAGAGTAGCTGCTGGTCATCCATCTTGGAAAATATTTTCATGTAAACATTTTCATATAAATATTGTACCAAATACGTTCTCATTGCCGTCATTTTTTAATGGTTGCATTTATTTTTAGACGGTTTTAAACCTTCTATTCTGTGTGAGATCTTCAGTATGCAAACAAAAGTACCGGAAGACACATAATTTTAAATCGCTTGTCAATTTGGTTTGTTATCAATTATTTGTTAATATTAACTCTAATGGATTCCTGCAAAATCACGCGAGGAACTATTTAGAAATGGCTTATTATGTAGAACTATGCTCTCTCCTGAGAATCGTCGACCCTTCGTTGTTGTATGATGTGGTTTTCCTTTGTATCATCTTCTTTTCTGGTCGTGTCGTCTTGGCGATCGCTGATGGCGTGACCACTGATTTACAAAAATAAATAATAAAATAACGCAAACTCACAAAAGAAAACACAATCCCGATACAACGTGTATCTCTCCCTGTCTCTATCTCTGTCTCTCTGTGATAAAGGACACCTAAAAATCGTCTGTTGATAGCGTTTTTGTAAGTCGATTGATCAGTTCATCTCTTCTGCTAAGGTTCTCCCCGACCTGCTCCGAGTAACTTTTGTCAACCATCGCAAACTGAAAACTGTCTTAAACTTATCAAATCTAATTATATTGACTTGAGGATCGGAAATCCTATGACCGGATATTTTTGTCTTACTCGATCACTCACAGCTAACTACTCACCTTATTTCCGATGTTAAGTCACAAGCTTTGTGCTTCTTGGTGAATCATTTCGAACCATCGTTATATATATATATATATATATATATATATATATATATATATATATATATATATATATATATATATATATATATATTACTTCCGACAACTTTTTCTTTTGTATTAATCACTCCCTTACGCTCCCTGGGGTTTTAGCTCGGAGAGGGAGTCATAATTATAATCATTCTATAAAAACCATTATCTATTTAATAAAAATGAGCATAATTGTGTTCGTTCCGTTTTATAAATTACGTATGCAATTTATTTTCATGCGCAAAGAAAAATATGCTTGTTCTTATGAATAACCGATAATAATAAATAAAGCAAAGAATAATAACGAATCCAAGTTGAATTTTTATTAGCAAAAAAAAAAAAAAATGGGAGGTCTAATCTTATTAACTAATAATAAAAAATAGAGCAAAGTATTTCCCTGTTCTTAATATTTTTGTTATTAAACGAATACACGGAGGCTGTGAAACAGCGAAACAGTACTGTATGTGGATGACTATATATATATATATATATATATATATATATATATATATATATATATATATAAACTCTTGAGGCAAAACTAAAGAGCCATTGCTCAAAACTACGAGATATTGTAAAAAGGCTGACTGGGGAGCCATCAGGGATCTCATCAGAGATACCCATGGGGAAATATCTTTACTCTTCCTGTCGAACAGTCCCCAATTGAGACCACTGAATGGTTCAAAACGGCAATTGAAGCACATGTTCCGACGCAGAAATTTTATAGCAAGACCAACCCTCCCCAATGGTTTACTTCTACTTATGCAGCCGCCATTGCTCAAAGACAGCATGCGTACCGCAGATTTAATCGACATAAGTCCAGTTCAAACAGACAGAAGTATATAGAAGCTAGGAATAACTGTAAGAAAGAAATAGCAACAGCTAAGAGAGAATTTACTGAAACCACCAAAAAATGCATCGAAGCACAGAAATTAGGAACCTGTGATTTCTGGAAAATCTACAACAGTGTAGTAAATAATGGACAATCAACAATTCTCCCACTATCCAACAATCATGAGGTTGTTTGCACAGCAACCGAGAAGGCTAACATGCTTGCCAGTCAGTTTGCCTCAAACTCCACACTGGACCGCTACTAACCAACCCCTCCCTGACTTTCCTTTACGGACAGACGTCACACTAGACAATCTGAAAATCACCCCTTCTCAGGTGCATGCTATCATAAAAAACCTTGACACTTCAAAAGCATGTGGACCTGATCTCATCCCGGCTGTGCTATTAAAAAAATGCTCCGCCGAAGTAGCTCCAGTTATCTCCAAACTTTACAACGAATGTCTTAATTAATCTTGCCTTCCTGACTGCTGGAAAACTGCTTCTGTGATACCAGTTTTAAAGAATTCTGTCGAAAGAACTGACCCAGCAAATTATCGCCCCATTAGCCTTCTCACACTTTTCACCAAAATATTTGAGTTCATAATAAACCAAGCTCTAGTCCATCACCTTACAAAAGCTAAACTTCTGACCGACCAACAATATGGATTTAGGCAAGCCTGTTCCACAGCAGATATCCTAACTCTAATCTTTGAATGCATATATCATTCACATCATGGACAAAGCAGGGGAGAGTAGAGCGGTAGCTCTAGATATATTTAAGGCTTTTGACAGGGTATGGCATGAAGGTCTTCTCAGGAAAATCAGATCATACGGTATCATTGGACGAATACTCAACATAATAAAATCTTTCTTAGATAAGAAAAAAATCCAGGTTATTCTCGACGGTCGTGCATCTAAATAATATGATATAAATGTGGGAGTGCCTCAGGGGTCTATCCTTGGACCTCTATTATTCCTAATATTCATAAATGACCTCCCTGACAAAATTGTCTCTGAGATGGGTATCTATGCTGATGACACCACGCTCTATAACAGACACGACAGGAAAACAAATGAACACATATCTAAGGAAATGGCAGAAACACTAGAGGATGACCTCCAATCTGGAGTGGAATGGGGACAAAAATGGATGGTCACATTCAATGCTGCCAAGACTAAACTTGTTTCCTTCAATAATTACAAGAAACTTTCTCTACCACCAATAGCATTGGCCAAAGATTCTTTATCAGAAAGCACATCTTTTAAACTCCACGCCCTAACGTTCACAGGAAACATGAATTGGAAGAATTACATTGAGAGCATTGCCAGGACCGCCACGAAGAAGGTAGGCTCTCTCTACCGTGCTAGAAGCTACTAACGCCCGAAAGTATCCTGTACCTCTATAAGTTCATCATTCACCCATGTATGGAGTATTGTTGTCATATTTGGGCTGGTGCAACTGCTACTAGTCTCTCGCTCCTGGGCAAGGTTCAAAAGAGAGTCGCCAACCTGATAGGTCCTGAACTATCATCTAAGCTTCAGCCTCGGTCCCATCGACGAAATGTTGCATCTCTTTTCCTGTTCTTCAAATATTTTAATGGTGAATGCTCCGACGAACTGCAAGCACTTTACCCCCTCGACGTGAATACCTCCGACAAACCCAACAAGTAGCAAAATCCCACCCCTACACAGTAGAGATCCCTAGATGTAAGAGAGAATTCTACTGCAGTAGTTTCTTTCCCAGAACTGCTAGCCTTTGGAACTCCCTTCCAGGTCCCCTCTTCTCCAACTCTACTGATATGCAGAAGTTCAAGTATAACGTGGACCGATATCTTGCTGCCCAACTCCCCACATAGTACCCCTGTAGCTTAGGTCCCCGATAGTATCCCCCTACATCAAAGTGTCAATGTGCCTTGTTTGGGGTGATAATGTAATACATATATATATATATATATATATATATATATATATATATATATATATATATATATATATATATATATATCAGAACTATCCAACAAAAGTTTAACACATTTCTATTAAAACTTCTATGTCTTTCTTTCCCCTTTTCCGTTTTCCTCTTTCTTTCTACAGCTCATTCTTTTCTTCTTCCACGCTCATTCCTCTAGCTGGACACATACACACATACGCATAGACATTCCTCCTTTATATAACAGATTCATCATTGAACTAGTTGACATTTTTTTTTTTTTTTTTTTGCAAAATTTGTACATAATAACACTGGACACCCTCCTGCCAAAACCAGGCCCAGTTGAGTCTCAGAGAATTTTTTTTTTTTCTAAATTTTTATTAACTCGGCACTAATCTGATCCAGCAAATACCAACTTGTTAAGTCTTTGTTTACATACAAACACACACACACACACGCACAAAGACATTTACCCTTTATATAATAGGTATATCGAGAGAGAGAGAGAGAGAGAGAGAGAGAGAGAGAGAGAGAGAGAGAGAGAGAGAGAGAGAGAGAGAGAGAGAGAGGGGGGATTAGTTATTTTTTTTTTTTGTAAAACTTTACTCGTGTATTCATTTGCAGACTGTTATCCTCAACTTCATAGTTGTTGTTTGACCACGTTTCGGCCAACTCATCCTGTGGCCTTCTTCAGGTGGTTAACAGCAACGAGATAGGAATGCTGAGTCTTGTAACAGAATATATTTATTTATTTGCGGACTGCTATTCTCATCATCATATCACCACGTTTCGGCCAACTATTCCTCCGGCCTTCTTCAGGTGGTTAACTACGATCAGATAGGAATGCTGAGTCTCTTAACTGTATCCTCAGTAATTACTGCCTTCCATAGTTGTTGTCTCACCACATTTTTGGCCAACTAATCCTCTGACATACTTTTGGTAGGATTGAGACCGTTATCTTCATGCTCACATGGAACTGTAGAGACTTAACGCCCCTATTTACTACACCACGCCCCCCCCACTCTCTGCGGTTTCATATGGGCATCATTTGAAGATAACTGTTTCAATCCTAGACGTGAGTGGTAGCAATAAAACGAGCGACCTTTTGTGCTCCAAAATTTATTTTTCTACATAGTCACCATCATTCTCAATGCAGATTTGCCAGGAATTCAATGACGCATCTCTGCTTCTGACGCACGTCTATGACAGAGGTTGCTTTCTTAGAGTTCCACATCGTCAATGTCTGCAACAGAGAGATGAAACTTTCAGTTCATGAATGCTGAAGTCTAGCCATCTTACTAATGCAATTTGTAATTCCCTCTAATCCATTCAGGCGGAATAAAAAATAATATGGTGCCTCCTGTATTTGACCAAAAAGAGATAAGCTTGTTGTAACTAAGAATGTAAATAAAAGTTTTCTTAGAGAGGACTACATAAAACCTATTTTAGGCCAATACGCGATATACACGTTGATTTGAAATGAAAACTCTTTCTACAAGTAGGCGCTCAATTTCAAAATATCAGGAAAACTTTGGAAACGTATAACACAGCATTGATTATATATGTAACAGTAAGTCAGAAAATAAAGAGCAAATGAATGTGGCACTATATCTCAGTGTTACGGTTGCTAACACACTCTTCAGCATGGCCTGGTGATGATTTGGTCATAAGCGTAGAGATACACAGAAATGCAGCCCAGAATTCCGTTTCCTCTATCGATCTCTTTTTCATCTGGACAGCATGGGGTAAGCACGCATATTTCTGTCTCTCCGTAAATGAGAGGGGCACTCCCCTCCTCAACACTAGTTAAGACTAGTTAGTTTAATAATTGTAGGATATGTGAAGTGTACATTGTTTTTGTAATATATATTGTATACATAATGTAAGATAAAATAGTTAATTGTATTTCATATATATTACAATTGTGCCGTGTTGTGTGTTTTCTTGTGTCTGCCATAAATGTCTCCATTAAACAACGAAGCGGTCCGGAGGACGAAGAAAGAAGATTCCAACCAGAATGCCACCAGGAGAATGAAGGCGCCACACCCACATCCAACATCTCTGGTATGCTTTTCTTCCTAGAGACCCTAATGACTGGCCCATCTTCACATCCTCAGAAGACCGTTTCTAAGACATTTCGTGTAACATGTGAAGCCAGTCACACGTCAGTGACCGGCTGATCGTGTTATAAATGTTGCCTTTAGACGAAAGATTGACTCTTAAAAATAGTCCTTAGCATAACCCAAAATAATAGCCACCGACATCTCGACCAGTTTTTGTTGATCTTTCCATGTGCTTATCTGTGAATATCGTTTATCCCCCCCCCCCGGGAGAGCTGGTTGCGTTCCTAGAGCGTTTCTCAACCAAGTAATTCTCCCCGTGGAAGCCATAGTACCATATGAATATGTTACATATTATTTCTCCATTACTGTTATCATCTGATTTCCTATAATCTTATACCTATAACCATATTCCTATAATCTTATACCTATAATTCTATTCCTATAATCTTATATTACATTCTGACAGCCTTATAAACATTAAACCTGTTTATCGTGTATACTAGTTCTTTCTTACATTGAAGTTCTAAATGCTAGATAAAAATAAATAAATAGATAAACAAGAAAACAAAAATATCGGCGATGAAGTACGTCAAGACTATTTCAACCACTCAAACAAACAAAAGATTTTTAAATAGCAAATCATACAGAAAATTAAAAATGATTTTTGTTTGCTGTCAGTTGTTTATTCCAAGCAAAACTATTTATTCATGAAACTTACCTTACAAATAGTGTTTTTTCTTGATTATTAATTTTAATTGACTTAAATTTTCGTAAAAATTGGCCAGTAAATATTTATTGTATTTCCTTAGTAATGAAAAAAAAAAAGAATATTGTTCTCGTTTTTACAATTAAGTTTTCATGGATTTATCTTTGTAATAACAGAAATAATATTTTTTTTTAATTCAAACAATAAGCTGACGTTTGAACGGAAAAAAAAATCACTAAACTTTCGTTCAGGATCCTCATGTGTTTTTCGTCAACTGCCTAGAAAATTCGGACGACAGCAAGGCCCTTCTTCTGCATAAGTAACAAAATGATTAATCGAATGAACAAAATTTGATTACTTATGGGAGCGATTTATGATAAGTGTTTATTGACATTGGATTGAATGCGGTCATGATGTATTCTGCAAGGAAAGCAATACCGTGGTAATGTGTTCCAAAGGTGTAAAACTAAGCGAAAATAAAAAAAATGGCTGCAAACTCACCGAAAGAAGCGTCGAATACAGAACTGTCGACGCTGGTATCACTTCGGGCGCTGATGCTGCTTGTTTCATCCGTCATTTGGTCACTTTTTGTGCTGGCACGTGATACGGTCGACATTGATGATGACCTCGGCTGGACCGTTCTCGATTCCTTGACCAACTGCACCTCCTGTGTGAAGATGGAAGGATAAGAAAAAGAAAACTAATTTCAATTTCGGTGTCTCTGTCTTTCATTGATTTGCAGATGCGACTACAAGCCGTGCATGAAAATGTATTTAATGAAATGTCACTCGCTCTGACAGCTAATTCTTTCCTTTTTTATATTGATTCTCTGAGTTTTTGTACCCTTCCTAATTCGAAGACTTTTAAGACATTGCGACATGTCAGTCTCCATTGTATTCCGTCAGAAGCAATTTGGTCAAAAGTTGACATTGGGATGTTAGTTGTTGTCAGTTTGTGCTTGAGCTTATCCTTGTACCTCAACAGTTGGCGGCCAACATGCCTTTTTCCTGACTGAAGCTGACTGTACAAAAGTGCTTTAGGGATTCTATCATCACTCATTCTGACTACGTGTCCAGTCCAACGGAACTGACACTGTATAAGAAAATTTTCAATTATATATATATATATATATATATATATATATATATATATATATATATATATATATATATATATATATATATATACATTTCTGTAGAAATATATTATATAAGAAGCTCAATGTGATCACAGAGCAATATATAGAATAAATTACAAAAATTTATATTCCAAAATTCATGATGTTGACCATCTTATAATTTATTCCTTTAAATCAGTTGATTTATACAATTCTTGACAGTATCTGTTTCGTAACGAAAAAAGAATTGTATAAATCAACTGATTTAAAGGAATAAATTATAAGATAGTCAACATCATGAATTTTTTAATATAAATTTTTAGAATTTATTCTCTCTCTCTCTATATATATATATATCTATATCTATATATATCTATATCTATATCTATATCTATATATATATATATATATATATATATATATATATATATATATATATATATATATGGCTCCGAAACATGCATGTCCGTAGATTACTGTTTAAAAAAATAATAAACAAATAAAAAAATATTATTTGTTTACGCCCAAATAAAAATATGGGCGATTTTCTAAGAAACATGAGCTTCAAGGCGGAAGATGCTAATCTACGTATATATATATATATATATATATATATATATATATATATATATATATATATATATATATATATATATATATATGCGCGCGCGCGTGTGTGTGCGTGTGTGTGAGGTCCTACATAGTGCAGATTTCAAGAAATCGTTTTAAAATGTTGGACTTTGTATCTATTAATATACTTAAATCTTCCTTGTGCTCACAGAAAGGAGTACGTGGAGGCGGTTAATCTCGTTTGGGAACTTTTATCTGTTTTTTACTCTACATTTTAATCGTTTTTAAACGACTGTTTAATTAAATTATTCATTTTAATCGGTCCGTGCACTTCAATTTTCCCCAGTGCTCAATATTATTTTCAGTCATTTTTCTTTTTCAATTATCGTGTGTTTTGTATGATTAGAAGAAATGTTTGCGGATATATTAAAGTGATGCACTCCTGATCAAAGATTTAAGACCACTTAAAAGAAATGTTTTTAAGGATGGATTTTAAACTCCACCCATTTAAAATTACTAATACTATAACCTAAAAGGTTAGGGGGGGGAAGCCACATTCCAAGCATTTTATTCAGAAATTTACATTTTTATAAAATGAGGCATTTTATTACGCTTGATCAAAATTATAAGATTAGGGAAATAAATTCTACGAAATTTAACGCAAAGTTTATAAAAAAATTCAACAACATAATTCAATAATGAGTTCTTCCGCTACTGGTTTGATGACTTCAAAATTATTTGAGGTTGCTAGAAATTAGCGTATCCATTAAGGTGCGGGGGATATTGCTCCAGCTTCTGAAGATGGCTTCAAGAAGTTATTTTTTCTTTTGTTGAATATTGTCTGCCATTTCGATAAATCTCTCTTGTCATCTATCCCCAAACATTTTCAATTGAGTTCAAGTCCGATGAACATGCAGGCTATCCCAAGAGATAGAACCCATTTTCTTGCAAAAAGTCGAGGTCTATTTTGCAGCGTTGATTGCAGCATTATCCTTTTTGAATAACCATCCATCCCTACACAAACGATGGCCCTCCATCATTAAAGATGCTTTCTGTAGCATGCTAACATAATCAACCGTTTTCTGGCACAACCTGGAGCTCTATTGTCCCTCTGTAAGAAAAGGCACCCCATACCATTAGGGGCTCTCCATCATTATGACCTGTGGAGAAAATTTCAGAAGACATGTGTTTTCGTTATGCCAATATCGTTGGAAGCTATCGGGACAATTTAGATTGAATTTTTCTCATCATAAAACAGGAGTTTCTTCCATTTCTCAACGTCCCCGTTTGGTATTCACGATCAAACCTTAAGCGGTCCGCCTTGTGACGTGGAATCGGGCGAGGAATTTGTTTACGTTTTTTATTTACCATGCCTTTTTGTTGTAAGTGTCGTGTAATAGTAACTGGATTGCAATCAGCATTTATTACTGCCTTAATTTGACTAGAAGAAAGTCTCTCGCTTTCACAACAAACCGTCTTATTCTCCAACTCAATGCAGGAGAATTTTTTTTTTGGGGGGGGGGGGGCTACCATTGGATTTTGCTTTTCCGTAATTGTCACTGTTCTTTAGAAAGTTGCAAATCACAGTTTGGCTGCGATTTACCTTAGCCACGATCACCCGCTGTGACAAACCTTGCTTATAGAAATCTAGAATTTGTGACAAACCTTGCTTATAGAAATCTAGAATTTGTGACAAACCTTGTTTATGGAAAACTTAGAATTCGAGCATGCTCAACTTCGATAAGTTTGCTTACTTTAAGCATGGTGACACATTTATGCAATGATTGCTAATCTGTAACTGAACTAAAAAAAAAAAAAACAATTTATGACCCTGATCTTATAATGTTGTCTAATTGTAAAATGCCCTATTTTATAAAAATCTAAATTTTTTAATTAAATGTTTGGAATGTAGCTTTTTTTCCATAACTTTTTAGGTTGTAGTATTGGTAACCTTAAGTGGGAGGTGTTTCAAATCTCTTCTTAAAAAAGTTTATTTTTTTTTATTTTCAAGTGGTCTATAATTTTGGATCAGGAGTGTATGTCGCTATATTAGGAATTGATCGATGTCCTTTAAACCCATTTGGTATTTATAAACTACCTAAAGGTTGAGTTTTACGTGATTTATCTCGATATGTTCAATAAGGAATACATCTTCCTCTCAGCTAAAACATTCTTACCTGATTAAATCTATCCTTGAAATTAATAATTCCATATGAATGGAAAGCCTACCACCATGACTTAAAACTAAAACATTACAAATAGTGATGTGACGATTGCAATATTTTTCCTGATTCCAAGACAATTACCGATTCCGATTCCGATTCTTTGTAAATATCTAAATATTTAACTATAAAATTGCTATTTTGTCCCGATTACTGTAAAAACACATATTAAATGTGCATATATTTTATCACGCGTAAAAACACACTTGTGAGGGTGTGATCTCGAGATTTTAGTCTTGCTGGAAGTTTAAAATCAAAAAATATTTATTATTTTATTATTACTACAAGCAGTGGAAGATATTTCTTAAATCAAAATCAAATAAAAAAGATAAATTAAGGAATCGGTTTTGGCATCGGAAAATAGGCGCAAATTTTTCCGATTCCGATACCGATTCCGATACCCCAAAAAGCTCCGATTTTCCGATTCTCGATTCCGATTCCGATTAATCGCCTCAAGACTAATTACAATATCAGAATCATTCTAAATGATAGTCAACAATAAATAGTGTTTCGAAACTAAAAAACGATCCGAAAGACTAGAATCCTATCATTACGGTCTAAAGTTTTGATCAGGAGTGTATAAACGTAGATATTTCTATCATTACGGTCTAAAATCAACTTTATTCCCCAAACGTAACAAACATTTAGAAGAATACACCAATTAATCTTGTGAAAAAAATTACATTTAAGAAAAACAAAAATATCTAAACACAACCATGACGAAGCTAAAACTGGATTAACTACCATGAATATAATTAATTATACAGAAATCATAACACCAGCTACCCCCAGATACTCCCTAAAACCATAAGGAAAATTTCAATAGCAACCCATTTATCAGACTAATATGTCCTTCCAAATCAGACCTCGGCAAAATAAGTAAAATAATCTTGGATAGAATAATCCCTAGAATAAAAGAGAAAATTCTTTTTTCCCTTTGGCAATCATCTGATAATGTGATTTACTGTTTTTTATTTTAATCTTAAAGATAAACTCAACTTAAACTTCATCACATTCGACATAGACAACCACTACCGATCTATATTTTCACTCTTATTAAATAAAACAGTTATTCTAACTAAAGTAACTCGGATCTTACTGATTTAGAAATTAAGTTAATACTTCCAACCAGAAAATCCGTTCTATGATACGATAATAACCTAGAGACCAGAAAGGATACCTCCGATAACTTTGATATCGTTATGGGATATTACTCGACTCAGGTTACTGATCTAGTTGGCTTATTCCAATTTCAAAGATAGGGATTTGCAGGACGGTCTATAGAGAGATGACACACTCTTTATCATTAGACCAAGATTATACAAGACAATTAATGAACTGAGAAATTTCTTAGGGAACTTTGGCTTTGGTATAACTATTTACCAGGAGAAAAACATATTTTCCAGATGTAACTCTTGACCTAAGCGAAGGCTCTTATAATCCATAACATGATCCAAACCTTTCACTGTTCTACGCCTATAGATTCTCTAACCACACTAGATCTGTCATAAATTCCATCATCCCATCAGTTTCTAACAGAATTTCTAAATTATTTTCAAATTAATCAATCTTTGAGTTGAACTCTAATTTTTACAATATCACTCTGGTAGATACACCGATAAAATATATAAAAAGAATAAAAATGATAAAAACTGACCGCCCAACCAGTATAGTTTTCCATAACAACAATGAAGCAAGGTAAACATAAAAGTACAATTACCACTAATAATAATAAACCAAAGAAACGCCACCGCGTTATATAGAATATAACAAGTAGATAACCCACCGTAGAAGAAAGAAAATATATGGTTTAATCCCCCTTATAACAATAGAGTAAAAACGAACATCTCTCAAGAGTTTTTAAATAACTGAAAACTCCTTCAAACACCCATATAGGTACAACACAATACTAAATAAAAATTTTATAAAAATCTTTTTCTCCACTATTGCCAACATTGCCCAGACAATAATAAACATTATAATAAAATCAAAATGCCCAACTAAATTTAATTGACCAGTCTGATCAAAACAACCCCAGCTGTAACTGCTAATCATTCATAAATTGACCACTTAACAACAATTGCATGTATTCGGATGTAATTTGTACCTGCATGCTCACTGAACTCCTCCCTAGCTTAACCTAAAGTGATCCGCCGGTCAGTAATTACCCAATTGGGACCCAGGATCCAAATCAAAATAACACTACCCCAAGAATCTACTACCCCAACTCTACTAACGGACCCCCAAATCTACGGTCGTCCCTTATCCCAACAACATAGAACTCAACCACAACCTGTCCTAATACTAACCCAACTACATATTCGCATGTATCTCCTAAAATACACACATTGAAAACTCATATCTCCTATTTCGTTAGGAACAATTCTAAAACGTCACTATTCACCCTACTAACTGATCCATACTAAACAAATCTAAGTTTTACTACCCAGAATTACAGTTTTGCTATTTATGTAACACTGAAGCCACGGCTATAATCAAAGCACCTATCAGGCTAAATGTCATAATTTCTAAAAACAGAATTATTGCTCATTGTAGGCACAAGATGAAATTTAAATATGGAAACTTTATGAACTCCACCGATACCCCCCCCCCATTAGGATTCATCTTTATCTACCTCTGATTTTCCTATCTCACTATTAGTCCTCCCTGATATCTTATTTTATGCTATATTATAACTCCCATAACTTAGATAGTCTAAACCTGAGCTCATAACTTATATTAGATAGCCTTAACCTATTTAATTTAAAATTTATTAATTTGATCTAACTTAATTTTAAATGAATTTAACTTCTATCTGACTAATATATACAATTTATCATTTCCATATACATGCATAACGACTACTACGCTTCACCCGTCTCTTTTCCCACTCTGAGCACTTTAAAAGAGAATTGTGCCTTGATCCTTGCATCATCGTTGCTACCCACCCCTTAAATAAGCCCCCTGGAATTTAGAAAACCAGATTTTCTTGGTATCTCTATGCCTATTCACTTTTAATCCAGTCCTTCTACAACTTACAAAATTTCCACTCTAACTACCTCACTGGGCCTAAACTTAACTATTTCAAACCGCAGATAACGTCGCCATCCGCATCCTACATTTAAATATTAACTTCCCCTCGAATCTCTAAAATATCTCTTCCTCCAAATGATTCGTCGGGTTAGGGTTATCCTGATATATTGAAAATGAATAATCTTTCTTTACCCCCTCATACTTGCCGTACCAACCCTCCTTCCCCCATAACCTATCCCTTTACTTAATCCTCACACACCTCTCCTATCTTCCCCATACATAACTCACCTCCAAAGATGTTCCCCTCCCCTTCTTGTTTGTGGAAATACTCACCCTTACAACTCTTCTTTAGTTTCCCTCGTCTTTTTTTTCTTCCCCCCTCTCTCTTTTTCTCTAATAAACATTATATATATATATATATATATATATATATATATATATATATATATATATATATATTATCTATCCATCTCCTTTGTTCTCTGACTAAATAAAATAAGCATAAAATTGTATTTCTTTGTTCTTATATTTTTTATATCCGAATTATGGGTTTTAAATTTCGTAAAACCTTTTTCAGACCGTTTTTGGCTTTCACAGTATATGCTTTCATTTCTTTCTTCTGAGTCTATACAGTACTGAAATCTCTAATCACTGGTGATATATTTTAAACTCTGAGACGATATTCAAAGTCCACACTCGAGGATTCCTACCACAAGAATATCAGGAATTCAACTAAACTCCAACCTCTGAGCCTGTTTTACAAATACTTTATTGGAATGACCTCTGATGAACTCATAGCAATCTTGTCTCATCGACGTACATACTTCTGACTAACCTGACAAACAGCAAAATCTTACCTCTTCACTGTTAAGATCACTAGATGCATAAAAGTCTTCTGCTTTAATAGTATTTTTTTCTCGGGCTGTAAGGTTTTGAAATTCCCTCCTTGTTTCCTGCTCCCCTGACTGTACTTAACTGCAGAATATGCTTATTTATTTGCGGACTGCTATTCTCATCATCATATCACCACGCTTCGGCCAACTATTCCTTCGGCCTTCTTCAGGTGGTTAACTACGATCAGATAGGAATGCTGAGTCTCTTAACTGTATCCTCAGTAATTCCTGCCTTCCATAGTTGTTGTTCTCTCACCACAAGAAATAATATATAAACTGCAGAAGTTTAATAGTAATGTGAAAAGATATTTCGCTGCTCAAATCCCCACAATTCTGTTAGACACGATCTCAAAATAGTAGCCCCTGACGTTCCAAGTTGTAATAAACCTTTTCTGAGACGAAAAAGAGTTAAAAACAGTAATAAATAGTTTTTAATGTAAAAAGGTAAATGGAAGACATGGTGCATTACTGTTGCATCCCTGTGCCTTTTTTTACCTGTACCTTTTTTATCTGTGCCTTTTTTACCGGTGCCTTTTTTTACCTGTGCCTTTTTTTACCTGTGCCTTTTTTACCGGTGCCTTTTTTATCTGTGCCTTTTTTACCTGTGCCTTTTTTACCTGTGCCATTTTTTACCTGTGCCTTTTTTTACCTGTGCCTTTTTTTACCCCGTTATTTTAATGGAATGTACTTTCATGAACCCATCGAACTTGAACTCGTACATACCCCGAACAAACGCAATATGGTTTCCGTTCTGCAAGATCTACCGCAGATGTGCTAATGGTTATATCTCATAGGATTAGTGAATCTCTTGACGAAGGCTTCCTTTCTAGGGCAATTGCTCTTGACATATCAAAGGCCTTCGACAAGGTATGGCATAAAGGCCTACTTCACAAGATAACTGGAAATATTTTCTCAATTATTAAATCATTTCTCTCTGATAGGTTCATAAGAGTAATGGTCGATGGACAAAAATCAGAGGCCTGCAGTATTAATGCTGGAGTCCCTCAAGGGTCAATCCTGGGCCCAACTCTCTTCCTGCTCTACATCAATGATCTCCCAAAACACATACTTAAATCATTCGTTGACATCTATGCTGATGACACGACCATCTATGGCAACACATCAAAGGCTGTAAATGAAGTTCTCTCTGATTCTCTCTCCTCTGATCTTGAGCGCGTGGTTCAGTGGGGGAAGACATGGCTGGTTACCTTTAATGCATCTAAAACCAAACTCCTATCTTTGCATCATCAACGCTCTGATCCCCATCTGGCATCAATTGAAATGGATGGCTCTTGTCTAAGAGAAGCTCCATGTTTTGACAAGCTTCTGGGCTTGACCTTTACTCCTGATCTGAAATGGAACATGTATATCAAGTCTGTTGCCAAGGTCGCTCCAGAAGATATCTCACTACTGATGCAATTCTCTATCTATATAAAAGCCAAATACGTCCAAGGATAAAATACCCATCACAACTTATAGACAAAGGGATCCAACTTGCGACAAATATACCAGTAGAAGATTTGAGAACCCCTAAAGAACGAAACAAAGAACAAATCCTAACATACGTCTCCACACACAACACAAACAACCCAGAGCTTTTCACAGAGATAACGAAAAACCTCGTCCTACTTAACCAAAACAGCAAACTAAACAACTTCCTGAAAACAACAAAAATAATAAAAAGCAAACGCCAACCCAAAAACCTAAAACGCATTCTTACCTCATCCAAACTCAATCAAGACGCAACAAAAGGAGTCACAAAATGCAACAAACAACGATGTGGTGTCTGCAACATAATATTAGAGGGAAACACATACACATTTACGAACCCCATACAAACATTCAAAATTATAAAAAACTTAGATTGAACCTCAAAAAACGTGATCTATGTAATAAAATGTCCAGCATGCGGTAAATCCTACATAGGCGCTACAAAAAAACCTTAGTAATAGAGTAGCCCTACACCGATCCAACATCAAAATCGCGGAAAATAGACACCTACATGTATCACAACATATACACACATGCAGTGGAGGCAGATTCGAGATAATGCCCATCTTCCAAACTGACAACTACTTCTACTTGCTAACACAAGAAAAAAATTTCATAGCAAAGTTTAACCCCGCCTTAAACATCTCTCCATAATTATACACATAAATAGGCAAAACACAAAATACACTTACACGCATGCATACTTGGGTAGGTGTGCACCCTCACACACAAAACAACAAAAAAAGCACAATAAGGCACACGCACACTTTCGCGGGTGCGCGCGCCCATACCCAGTAGAGTACCATTTCTCTTAACTAAACAAACAACTAGAAATTATACGTATGTATGTGTATGTACGCGCGTGTGTGCGTGTGTATATGTGTGTGTGCGTGGGTGTGCACATATGATTGTGTATGCGTGTGTGTATATATATATATATATCATCTGTTATCTATGCTACATCTTGTTTGTATGTATACGTGCACTTATGTTTGGGTGACCGAATCCATGTATGCATATGTGCTTGGATTAGAAAGGAAACTTCAACCAATGTATACATAAGGTGGGATGTATGAATATGTATGTGTATGCGTGATTGTGAGTGCATGTGCCCATATATATATATGGGTGGATGAGTGTATACACATCCGTATGTATGTGTGTGTATATATATATACATATGTATGCACATGTATGAGTGGGTAAATGTGTTCGTGTGGATATGGATATACGCGCATGTGTGAGTCCCTGCATATGTCTGTGTGTGTGCATGTGTATGTGTATGTGTATGTGCCTACATAGTATGTGGATGTTTGTGAGTGTATGTGCACATACATATAAGTGTGTACATATATGTGTGTATGTGCGTGTATGTGTGTGTATATATATCTTCTACCTATTCTCCATCTTACTTGTGTGTGTGTGGGTGTGTGTACGTATGTCTGCATGATTAAGCGCATATATACATGCGTGTTTTGGTTGGGGGAAAAAGTATATATATATATATATATATATATATATATATATATATAAAATAAAAAAATAAAAATAATTGTTAGCGGTGGATGTATGCGAGTACGTGTGTGAGTGTGTAGGTGGGTATGTATATATGTATGCTCCTACATATATTTCTATGTATGTACGTGTGTGTATGTGCGTGTGCCTGCGTACGTGTGCGTGTGCATGTGTAAATGTACATGAATGTATATGTATGCGTGTGTGATTGTGTGTGAGTGTATGCTATACATGGGGAAAGAAAGTCTTTAAAAAGAACCCTAAAAACCCCATAAAAACCTTCACCATATGGACTAAAAACACTCTTTGAAAATAACTTTGACCGGACATTTGAACACTTACAGTTGGAGTCAGAATGTCTGAACACACGCATCACTCTAAAAAACATATTTAATATCAGCGGAGGTAACTCTACAAACTCCTATTTTAAAGAAAAACTTTTTACGAAAACATCTGAAGAGAGCACACCCTAAGCTCGAAACGCGTTATAAAAATATTTTAAAATAAAAATATGATGAAAACCTTTAAAAAAAAAAAACCCACAATTGTTGATGGCTACACTCTTTTAAATATACATTTTTTCTCTCGTTGGAACTACACAACCATCACTTTAAATATATATATATATATATATATATATATATATATATATATATATATATATATATATATATATATATATATAAAGCTGAACGTCTGTGTGTGTGTGTGTGTGTGTGTCTGGTCACAAATAGGCTCCTATATGGTTGACTATTATAGAAAACTGATCACACATAATGATAGAAGATGTATCGAGACACAGAAATGGGTATGGTATATCTGGCATAATGATGATTCATTAAAATTGTGGGGTCAGCGTTCGCGCCTGGTCCAAAAAGCATGGAAATAAAAAAAATTAAAAAAAAAAAAAAAGTTTGCAAGTGTTTTTGATATAGATGTACATAAGAATACTTTGATAAGTATGTTTTAACTTAAATAGGAATGGTATAATAAAATTGTGGGGTCAGCGTTCGCGCCTAGCCTCCATAGAATGGAAATAGGCACAAACTTTAATAAAGACTTTTCATATCTATCTGCGTAAGTATACTTTGATAATTATGTTTCAGTTTGAAGAAATATGGTATAATAAAATTATGGGGTGTTCGTTCGCGCCTGACCTCCATAGAATGGAAATATGTCACAAAGTTTAACAAGGTTTTTTAATATAGATCCACAGAATATCGTGACAAGTGTTTCAGTGTGAACAGGTATGGTATAATAAATTATGGGGTTTATCTATTTTACTTTTACTTTCATCATATTTTGCTTTGGTTTTGATACCTCCAAATTTGACGTTATCTCTTTAAAACCCTTCTTTTTCATAACCTCTCATCTATAAATATAAAAGCGAAAATGTAAGTATGTATGTATGTATGTATGTATGTATGTATGTATGTATGTGTGTTCGCTTTTTCTGTGTGTCTACAAAAGGCTTCTTTCAGAGAAGCGGTCGCTCGCTTAACAACATTTTAAAACTTTTTATATCACATACAAATCGTAATATCTCACAGTTAACAACGGAGCTCGCCAGTCTATTTAATTTGCTCGATTTCGGGAAGATAAATATTCAATATCTGTCGCTCGCCGCATGTTGGTAGTCTTTTTTTCTATAACATCTTCGGGGGGGGGGGAGAAAAAAAGAAAAATAAATCGTTCAGCAGTAAATGAATATTATCCTGCAGTCAAAACTTGACCTCATTTAAAACGGGCACCTGCTAAATCCAACTAATTAAATAAATTCAAACGTGTTTCCGTTAGCATCTCGCGGTGGTGCAATGGTTTAGATCGCACGTTTTTTTGTTTTTTTTTTCACACTTTAATTTACAACTTTGCCTCAACGGTTCGGGTTCGATCCTCATACTTACTTTTTTTTAACCCCCCCCCCCCAAACACCCGGGCAACGCCGGGTACCCCTCGCTAGTACTTTCATAAATCAGAGTCCATTTTCTGTAGGCTGTTTTTGAACCCAGTCAACGACGGGTACTTTTGCTAGTATATATATATATATATATATATATATATATATATATATATATATATATATATATATATATATATATATGATTCCGTGACGTCATGCTTAAGCCACGTCATCAATTGCTAATACGATTATGTTACATTTCTCACGTGATTTTTGTAATATGCTGATTATAACTTTCGCTAATTTAGTTTGCGTTTTTAGTTTCTTCAGTTTGTTTGATTTTAAAGAATTTTCAGTTCGACCCTTCAGAACAGCTGCCCCCTCCCCCCAAGGCGTTAGAAATATCTTTCCAGTCAATGATCTTTGTATTGTTTGAGATGAAATGTTTTACGTTTCTGAAGTTTGAGACAACGAACTATTGTTCGAATTATTCGGATTAATCGGACTACTGTTCTCATCTTTGATGTTATTTGTACAACGTTTCGATCGATGTAACCTTTGACTAAAACTTGGCGACTTATACACCTGAAAAAGGTCGAAGTTATTTTTAGGAAGGAGTCACCACTTATCAAAGCCCAGAGACCACTCGAGGATAAAGGTAGTCAATGGGACAATATCGTGGTAATCATTCGTAGTTGAAATTTGGTAAATTGGATTACTTAAGGAGACGGCTCGTTAAGAACTTGTTTATGTTGGACTTGAAGACGATCAGCTGGAAAGCAGGGAAGCGGAAGAGAGTTCCACGGGCGTGCAGTTCTAAGAAAGAAGCTTTGTTCATGGAATCCACGTTTAGGTTTAAGCACAGAAAAAGAGTGGGGGAAATTATTGATAGTGGTTTCAACTAGACGAGTGTTTTTCGTGAAAGTCAGGACGGGGGGGGGGCTATAGATTGTTTACAACGACCGAAACGTTGTGCAAATTACATTCAATATGAAAATATTTGTCCGTTATGCAAATAATACATGAAATGTTTATCACCTTAGACTTTGCGTTTGAATTTATTTTAGATATGTACTCTTTCCGTGAATATCTTGTAGACACTTTGATCGTTTGGTAAGTTCTGGCTCTTTTAATTTTCAACAAGCAAAGAAAATGGGGAAAATATAAAATGTCTCACCTGATTGGACCCAGATGACACGGAAACTGACGACATGGCCGGATTGTAATCGCCAATGGCTCGGTAAGATGGGCTGGGCAAATCCTCTTTCTTACGTTGAACAATTCGGCACACAATAACCACGGTGACCACTACAAAGGCACCCAACACGCCACATATAACTCCAACGATCTGCAGAGGCGCCATACTTCATGAGGAACGTTTGATGCTGGATAAGAAAAGAAATGTTCACATAAATGTTATTTATAAGGGAGATAACTCTAAAATTGAAAAATGGCGGCTACATACGTTTATCTTTCTGATGTTTGTAAATTGATGTATTAGTGTTGGGATGATTAATCGGAATCGGGAATCGAAACTTTTGGAAGTATTGGAATCAGAATAATTCGAGGCTAATTTCATATTCCAAAAAACGATCCTTTTACTATTTATTCTTATCAATTGTTTAAGATTTAACTTCGTATTGCAGGCACAAGTGGAAAATATGGAGAAAAATCATACAACGAGTTTATCGAAATCTAGGATACAACGCAGAAAAACAACACAAATGTTTGTCTAATTAAAAAGAAAATGATATATACGATTAAAATTTGATAAAACTTTTTGCTAAATCTTCCTCCTCTTCAAAAGGAATGAAATTCTTTTAGCGATTATAGAATCAGAATCAGTAATTGTATCGGAACCGGAAATATAGAACAAAACTTTCGGAATCGTCCCACGACTAAATTATATCCGTTTTAATTCGTATGAATTGCGGTATTAATTTGATCTATGTGTGTTGGTGTATTTACAGTTGGTGTGATTATTTACTTGTGACAAATACGCAAATACTGAGTCGTAAACAAAATGACGTCAAAGCCGTAAAAAGAAGTTACGCGTGGCAGGAGAATGAGGAAATAAATGCCGTTGTTGCAAGAAAAAAAGCAACTTCTTTTCTATTTTTGGTTTCCTTTGCGACTGAGGATACAACGTGTTGGGTAACGTTGCATAACGTTTCACGAAAAACTCCTGTTAAACATTAAGTGCCTTCAAATTGCAGAAATTCGATATAAATTCATTTTAATATAAAACGCTTTACATTTCCATTTTATATTGGGATAATATTAGACACGTTCATGTCTTGTGTTGTGCGAAGGTGGTGGTTTCTATTTTTATATAAATATTACTACGTTGGTATTCATTAACTTATTTCAAAGAGACATTAAAATGAAGATTGCGATCGCTTAACCACGTGGAGTCCATATATCATTATTATTATTATTAAATACTTTTTCCCAGGTAGTCTTATCAAGGCCCGAAAGCCACTCAAGCATAAGGCTTAATGAGTGTACGGTAGTCTCTGGGGCAACAGCATAGTGATCGTTAATGGTGAAAATTCGGTGTAATTTGATTATTTAAGGGGACGGCTTAACAAGATCTTGTTTACATTGGACTTAAAGACGTCCACGTTGTAGTTAGCTGGAAAGCAGGCTATCGGAACAGAGTTCGACAGGCGAGTAGTTTTAGGAAATAAGTTTTGTTCATGGAAATTGCGTTTAGATTGATATTTAGTATTAGATATAACCATTGAGATTACAACTGGAAAAAATATAACAATATTATCCTTTGTTTGTCGTCATATAATACGGCATGTAGCAAGATCGATCAAAATAGATTAGGACAAATGAAGTTAAGATGGAGGTTTGTTAGCGAACGTGTGGAGAAAGTGATGCAGGGAACAGGAAGTCTTGAGACAGTGAAATATGAAATATAGAAAGCTGGAAGCGCTGTCTTGGATTTTTTTGTCTGCGCAAGAAGCAGAGAAGTTTTTCGTCTCACAATACGGGAGTCAAAAACTAATACTGTGTGATACTAATGTATATTGCAATAAAAACAAATCGCTAATTATTAAACACAAAATGTGAACTGTTGTATGCTAGATGTCAACGTGTATTCGAAGACATGGCAAACAACATCTACTATTGCTCCTATTACAGGGTTAGAGACAAATTAACTCTATAGTCACTACTACTACTAGCGTATACGGCATAATCACGCTGACACACGGATTCCCATCAAGTTAAGCAACGTTAAGTCTGATCATTATTAAAATAGGTGACCATTTGGGAATTCAGGTGATGGATGTGCTCTCCGCCTATCTCGGTATTGTTTCCAGTCAGTCTTGGGAATCTCCTTGTCACTGGATCCAAGCAGTACCGATTCAGGAGAATTGTGGTTAGGATTGCACCGCCCTTGCCTCACTATTACACGCACATTTACCCGTACAGGCAGTTTCATTGTCTCTTGAGACTGAACGGAGGTATCGAGTAGTAGTAGTAGTAGTAGTAGTAGTAGTAGTAGTAGTAGTAGTAGTAGTTCACGCGGTGATTTGTTTACATCGAGAGTATTCAACACCGCTATGCGTTTTTTGTGGAAATAGCTGCAGGCAAGGTATGAAGCCACTTGATATAAGGAGCGTAAAAAAACATTCTGGGTAAAACTAAAAAACAAAAAACAAAAAAGCCAATGATAAGTATGATATAGATACATTCCGACCTAGAACACAACAATTTTTTCCTCTTTGTCAGAAAAATCACTCCTGGAATGTGAGGACTAAAAGACAATAAGAAAAGCTAAAGTTACGAGGTTGGTGAAAGTAAACTCAAGTTCCACTTTTCTGCTCTTCAAGCATATCCTTTTTTTTTTTTTTTCTTTTTTTTTGATGTGTCCGACAGTTTTTCCTCATTTTGGTTGAAGCTATTTTTGCAAGGTGGCGGTCGTTGTAACTTCCAGTATTCTGGCGGGGGATTTTTATATTTGAGAAAGGGTTAGTTTATTGCTAATCGCTTGAAGCTTCTTCACCGGTGAATTCCAACGGGCTGCCCAGACACTTTTTACAGGCCAGTGTGCTCCACCTTTGGGGAGCTGATTTCTCAATCCCACTTTCCGAGTCTAGTGTCTAATTTCTTGCAGTGGGAGAAAACTAAATACTCTTCGTGCTGTTATATAGGCAAAGCCTCACCCAGCAAGCCGGTCCTGCGTTGTAACTTGACTTCTTTCTTATGACATGATGACGGCGATGGTGACGACCGCCAGTTATCGGATTCGAAGCACGCGTAGTTGACATGAAAAAATGATTCCCCCTCTCCACCCCCCCCCCAAAAAAAAACAATGACGCGTGTTTTTTTGTTGTTGTTTTTTCAGTTTATTTGTTTATTAAACGTACGAGTTTATTACTTAGTTTATTACTTAGTTTAATAAACGTACTCGGTTTGATCCTAAAGGTTGATGTCAGTCATGAGCACATAGTCCATTGGGAGGTGAAACGTCTCCAAGATAAAGTTTCTCTGTTTTCACCGCCAATGCTCGGATCCTTATTTATTCCAATCTGAAATAAATGACTTTCTCCTTAAGGATGGCTCCTTTTTTAATAATATAGTAGCATTGACTCTTACCTCAGACCTGAAATGGAAAAAAGATACATCAAATTTATTGCGAATGTATCTGGAAAAATAGTTGGATCTTTCCGTCGCTCCAGAAAGTACCTTAGTCGTAGTACAATCCTCTACCTAGAGCCAGATTCATCCTGAAATGGAGTACTGCTGTCATATCTGGGCATATTCTGCTCGGAACACCATTTCTATTTAGAGAAAGTTCAAACCCGATTTGAAATCTAGTGGAAGATGGTTTATTCTCTCTCTTGTCGCTTTTTACAAAGAATAAATGTTACTAAACTTTCTCTACTGTCTCGATGTGTTCATGATAGCTGTTCGCCCGAGCTCCAATCCCCATTTCTCTGTAAAATATTCAGAGCAAGAACTCTTTTATCTACAACCACAGCAGAGAAATTTCCTTTTTCCATCTCTTTATCAAAATCAAGCACAACTTCCATGAATAAAGTTTCTTTCCTAGAGCATCCTATCCGTGGAACAAAATACTACTTCCCAGCTGACTACAACATGATCGGCTCTACATCTAATGTAAACAAATGTTTATTGAACAATCATCTTCGATAGGCTCATAAGAGTAGTGGTTGATGGTCAGAAATCAGAGGCCCAGAGTATTAATGCTAGATTCCATGAACAAAGCTTCTTTCTTAGAAGTGCACGCCTGTGGAACTCTCTTCTCTTTGCCTGTTTCCCACCTGACTACAACTTGAATATCTTCAAGTCCAACATAAACAAATTCCTGATGTACCGCCCCCCCCCTAAAGTAAGACACTTTATCAAATCTCCAATGCTACCGATTACTACGATAATATCCCATTGATTACTGTACACGCAATAACCCTTACCCCCGAGTGGCTTCCGGGCCTTGATAAGTGGTGACAATCATGTAAAAATAAAATAAAATAAATCAATCTGGAAAAGAATGTAGTCAATCGTCGAACGTTGAAGCGATAGAGGTAAAATAGTTTCGTTTGTTAATAGGTCTGAAGAAAGGCTGTGCAAACTTTCATATATATATATATATATATATATATATATATATATATATACAACAAAGAGAGAGAGAGAGAGAGAGAGTATTAATAAAATAAGAAAACGACAATATAAAAAATATACTAATGTATATTGACTTATTCGTTTATTACACAAGGATGATACATCAATTAGGGGTGTAGGATAAGTGAAACCTTTTATACCATGTTATTTTGAAGCCTTAGCATAAATTCCCTACTTTAAGTAAATCCTTCCCTAGTTATAACCCATTAACACATATGATTAATTAAACATCCATTTTCAATCGCTTATCCTATATTCTTCACGAGAGTTTAGATGCGCATATGTATACATATATTAAACCCACCATGGCATACGGGGTAAACACTTACCTCCATTATATAATCAAAGTTATATTCCTACCATACAACACTAGTCACTTTAGTTCTCCCATTCTCTCCCCAAACAGTCTCAATAATTAATCTCTCACTGCACATTTATTTTACTCCTAATGTAGACGTCGCATCCTTATTGTGTTCCCTAGGCATTAGGTTCTGAAATACCATGGTATGAAGAGTTGTACTTACCTACACCGCTAATTGATGTATCCTTATTGAATAAATTAATTACTATATGAATTAGTATATATTTTTATACTTTCGTTTTCTTATTTTATTAATACTCTATATGTTATATTGTGTGTTATTTTTGAAGTACCAAATCTATATGTTTCGTTGTTCTTATTTAGATTACGACTTATATATTATATTTGTTGTTATGTTTGTCTTAGTAGTGTCTTAGATGTTAATGTGTGTTGAGTGTTCCTATGAGATGCTAGATATTATATATATATTCATTGTGAGTGTTCATATTGTCTTAGGAATGTTCATGTTTGTGGAGATAGCATACTGGAGACATAGACAGGGTATATATAACGAGACAGACAGTTCTATATATGTATAATAGACAGTGTACATGTTACTACAAGAGCACCAAGCCTGTAATTCAACTAGAAGATATTTTTTAATATCTTGATAAATAGACCGCGAGGGCGTTTGACATTTACGTTTGACAGTTGTACATATAATATAAATTCTCGTTGTAATGATGAACACAGAAGACGGCAGTTATGAAAAACATGATGATCATTTATTCTTCGACCGGTCGGACATGATTTTGTATTTCAGGGATTCAAAGTTGCTGAACCCTCTCGCTATCAGAGAGTGCCTTGACTCTAACCGAGAATCGGTCTGAACCTCTTTGCTTCTCTGATCTGACTGACCTAACTACTCCTAACTAACTTCGAACTCTTTCCTATATTGAGAAATCACGTGACCACAACTCATGTGTTATCAACATGCACGATTTGCACGTTTTTGAAACCGTTTCTGACGACCAGGAAATTTCCCATTCTCTTTGTTGTTTTACAAAGGAATTTAACCTACTTGTCTAATTCTGCAACCCATATTTTATTATGCATTCTTTCTAAGAATTATTTTATTGTTTATTTTAACTTATGATTGGAATTCTCAATTCCAAGTCTAGCTTCGCAAGTTCGAATCCTTAACTATCCTACTTCATATTTGCATTTAACTAATTCCCTATTTTTTTTTACTTGCATGAAAAGGGGACATATATAAGCACCAAAACAGTTTGTTGAGCTTTGAATTATAACGATAAGTCTCCTCTTAAACAATCGATTTTATTCTTTTTTTCTAATTCTTTTAACTCCCCCATATATATATATATAAATATATATATATACATATATATATGTATATATATATGTATATATATATGTTTGTTGATGTTGTTTTTAACGATAAGACGGTTATATATATATATATATATATATATATATATATATATACACATTATATATATATATATATATACCTACATACATTATATATATATACAATGGATATATGTATACATATATACATTATATATACATTGTACATATATACATTGTATATATATATATATATATATATATATATATATATATATATATATATCAGAATAATAAGATGAATTAGATCACAGATTAATGAATCTCGTGGTTTGAAGTCTTACAAAATATTTGGGTGAATGTAATATTTTTTATATAAGACAATCCCAGCCAAATAAAATTACTCAATATACTAGATAACGCGAATTAAAAATAACACCACCCCATTCTATTCAAGGATTACTATACCAAAGTCTCATATCCTTTTTGTTTCAACCTTTAATGTCTTTCTCTATGTCCCTTAAAAAGATTTCATTATAAAATATTTTCTATGTATGTGCTTAATAGCAAAACCTTAAACCGGAATTAATATTTTTCTAATGACTTTCCTCTGAGGAGAAGAGTCTACATCGAAAATCCATGGATTAAGGAAATTACTTTGAATATTGTATTCTCTGTTCAAATAAAAAAATTTGTTTTGAAAAATGATATTTTTCTTAATAAGTTTAAATATAAGAAATTGTATATATATATATATATATATATATATATATATATATATATATATATAGTTGGGTAGCAAAATGTCGGTTCACGTTATACTTGAACTTCTGCATGTCAGTAGAGTTGGGGAAGCAGGAACCCGGAAGGGAATTCCAAAGTCTAGCAGTTCTGGGGAAGAAACTACTGGAGTAAAAGGCTCTTTTACATCTAGGGATCTCAACTGCGAAGGGGTGGGATTTTGCTGTTTGTCGGGTTTGTTGGGGGTATTTACGTCGAGGGGGTACAAGTCCTTGCAGTTCGTCGGAGCTTTCACCGTTAAAGTACTTGTAAAACAGGCAGAGGGATGCTACATTTCGTCGATGGGACAGAGGCTGAAGCTTAGATGACAGTTCAGGACCTATTAGGTTGACGACTTCCTTTTGAACCTTGTCTAGGAGTGTGAGACTAGTAGCAGATGCACAAGCCTAAATATGACAACAATACTCCATAAATAGGCGAATCGTGATCTTATAGAGGTACAGGATACTTTCGGGCGTTAGTAGCTTTCTAGCACGGTAGAGAGACCCTACCTTTTTCGCAGGGGTCTTGACAATGCTCTCAATGCAATTTTTCCAACTCATGTTTCCTGTGAACGTTAGGCCGACGAGTTTAAAAGATGTACTTTCAGATAAAGAGTCTTTGGCCATTACTATTGGTGATAGAGAAAGTTTCTTGTAGTTATTGAAGGAAACAAGTTTAGTCTTGGCAGTATTGAATGTGACCATCCATTTTTGTCCTCATTCCACTACAGATTGGAGGTCGTCCTCTAGTGTTTCTGCCATTTCTTTAGGTATGTGTTCGTTTGTTTTCCTATCGTGTCTGTTATAGAGCGTGGTGTCATCAGCATAGATACCCATCTCACAGACAATTTTGTCAGGGAGGTCATTTATGAATATTAGGAGTAATAGAGGTCCAAGGATAGACTCCTGAGGCACTCCCGCATTTATATCATATTGTTTTGATGTATTACCAACGAGGACAACCTGGATTTTTCTCTTATCTAAGAAGGATTTTATTATGTTAAGTATTCTTCCAGTGATACCGTATGATCTTATTTTCCTGCGACCTTCATGCCATACCCTGTCAAAAGCCTTAGATATGTTTACATCTACCGCTGTACCCTCCCCTGCTTTGTCCAGTGAATGATATATACGCTCAGAGATTACAGTTAGGATGTCTGCTTTGGAACGGGCTTGCCTAAATCCATATTGTTGGTCGGTCAGAGGTTTAGCATTTGTAAGGTGATGGACTAGAGCTTGGTTAATTATGGTCTCAAATAATTTGGCAAAAAGTGGGAGGAGGCTAATGGAGCGGTAATTTACTGGGCCAGTTATTTCACCAGAATTCTTGAAAACTGGTACCACAGAAGTAGTTTTCCGGCAGGCAGGAAATGAAGCGTCATTAAGGCATTTGTTGTAAAGTTCGGAGAGAAACGGAGCTACTTCGGCGGAGCACTTCTTTAATAGCACAGGCGAGATGAGATCATGTCCATATGCTTTTGAAGTGTCAAGATTTTTTATGATAGCATGCACCTGAGAAGGGGTGATTTTCAGATCGTCTAGTGTGGCGTCTGTCCACAAAGGAAAGTCAGGTAGAGGGTGGTTAGCACGGTCCAGTGTGGAGTTTGAGGCGAACCGACTGGCAAGCATGTTAGCCTTCTTAGTTGCTGAGCAAACAACCTCATGATTGTTGGATAGTGGGAAAATTGTTGATTGCCCATTATTTACTACACTGTTGTAGATTTTCCAGCAGTCACGGGTTCCTAATTTCTGTGCTTTGATGCGTTTTTTGGTGGTTTCAGCAAATTCTCTCTTAGCTGTCACTATTATTAAATCTGCGATACACATGCTGCCTTTGCGCGATAGCAGCTGTACAAGTAGAAGTAAACCATTGGGGAGAGTGGGGATATATATATATATATATATATATATATATATATATATATATATATATATATATATATATATAGTATTGATTTTAAAAGTAAAAGAAAAAAATTTGGGTGCCATCGGCTAGAATTGAAACCAAACCATTTAGCATCCCAGCCGCGTTGCCTACCGGCGTAGTTATCACAAGATAGCCGAGAAACAGTTAATCTAAAATAACTTGAAGAAATAAATTGAACTTTTCTAATTCTGTTGTGATTATTATATTGTACCCAAGAAATAATAGTGTTTTCAAAAGTTATCAAAACTGAGTTGGGTACCATCAACTAGAATCGAAACCAAAATATTTAGCGCCTCCCCTGCCATTTGAGCTAAACCAACAGATAAATTATAAAAATTTCAAATTAAACCATTTCTAGATGGTGATCGAATTGTTGCATACGTAAAAGTAATAGAAATATGCCAGCAAGTAGAAATGAACATTTTTCATTTCAACTTGCTGACATATTTCTGTACGCGTTATTCATCCATCCAAACAAAGATTTTACTCGTCATAAACCATCATTGGTGTATGATTACTATTTCCTGTTAATTTCAGTGTTAACACTCACCAGTAGCTTAAGAGTTTATCTGTTAAATATTTACACACAGACAGATACATACACATACATAGATCTATTGTTTTATTTGCATTTTTTTTTAAATAGTAAATTGTTTTTGTTTAATATAATGTAATTTCCAAAGTATCGTCTGCCTAAATTGATTTTCAATAATATCATGTACAAATTTTATTATCGATTTAAAATGGCGTGTCATAATCTAATTACTCATTAAATTCGATTTTTGTAATCAATTCTAATTATTTTACTCCACCGAATTGATCATTGTCATTAAAATTCAATTTGTCTTTGTTTTATAGAAAATCAATTTCTTCTCTATTGGTCATCTCTCATAACCTGTTGAATGGTAAGTATTATTTTCCAACTCTTCTTTTCCAACATAACAAGGGATGAAAGGGGAGGGGCTCTAAAAGGTAGTAGTCAGCAGCGACTTGGGAAACTTTCTAGTTTCATTTCTGAATATTGTCGGCAAAAAAAAAATCGTAACATAGATTACTAATTTGGCGAAATATATATGTATTAAAAAAATCACCGTAGATTTTATGTTTGTTAGATTGTAAATCTTTTTTTCTTGAGCCGCTTGCATTTGGAATTCCCACCCTTGTTTCCCCAACGGTATGAATTTAAATGTATTGCACTTAATGTATTTGCTGCTAAATCTAACCCCTACTTTGCTGTAGTTCTTTACATTTTGGCGGAAATGTTCGTTATATCGTGCGAATTGAAATTAAAAAAGAAAGTTCAATCTAGTCTTGGACACGTGACAACAGTTTGCGTGAAGAATCAACCATCCTATCACTAAAACATGGTGCTAATTGGTTGTCCTCATCTATTAATTTAGAATGTCTGAGTTAATATGTATCATCATCATCATCATCATCATCGTATTAATCCGAACATTCTATTGCTGATATTGGTTTTCCCGATATTTTTCCAGTCAAAATTCTTTCTAGATAGACATCAGGTACTTACAGGAAGGGTCACGTGAAGGTGTCCAACATCCTAAGTGAAAGTCATTGTCAGTTCGTGTCGTTAACCACCTGCCAACTCTTCATAATGAGACAGCATCAGAAAAAGAACGACAAACCTTGCCCAAACACACATATCAATTTTATAAACAACTTGTTAAGACAACCAAAAGTAAAGAGTTTGTAATAAATATATATTCAGATTTTCCAACAACGTTCTTGATAGATATGTGCTTATATTATCTTGCCTCTTTTTTATAAATGAGAGTAGTGTGTGTGTGTGTGTGTGTGTGTGTGTGTGTGTGTGTGTGTGTGTGTGTGTGTGTGTGTACATATGTTCAGGGAGTGGTGTATATGTGCTGATGTTATGCGTACATAAGTTTGTGAACGTTTTTCGCCACTGTGTCTGCAACTTGCCTCGGGTTTGTCAGCGAGGGAGTGTGTTTATGCTGGCGCCGCGAACACAGTAGTCCATGACATTCTCGTTGCGTTGAGTTTTATTGTGCAAAATATCACGTTGATTGCTAATTGATTATAAAGGAGGTATTACTAGAAGGTGATATTCGAAGCAGCAGCAGCGAATGTTGTTTTAAGTATCGACATTAAATAACCTGGATTTTCACGTACGCACATGCCTCGAGTTTGAAAGCAAAAAAGAAGTTTTGTTACCATGACGCGCTGCTGATTGGTTGAAATAAACTGTTGATTTGAACTTTTACCCAATTGAGTGTCGATGCTTAAAAACAGCATTCGCTGCTGCTGCTGCTGCTGCTGCTGCTGCTTCCAGTATAACCTTCTAGTAATACCTCTTTTATTAAAAGTTAATAATCAACGTTTGATTTTGCACGGTAAAACCCTTTGCATTTAAAGTGTTGACGCAATTAAAAGAGAATAATCGATCAAAATAAAAGGTGTGATCGATTAAACAGATCGAACGTAAAAATTGATTAGAAATTATATTCGTGTTATAAAATAAATGTGTTTTCTTTCAAAATAATATCGTAGAATTGAAATATAAAAGATGAATTGCATGTACATTATTGTGAGCTCTCTTTTTGAATTGAGTGAAATGTATGCAAAAGTGTTGAATGAACCCTAAAAATGACGGAGCACGTTTGGTCGGATTGAAATGGCGTTTGATTTTTGTTTTTACATCGAATGCCTTTCAATTTTTTTGTGGCGATAGAAAGCGACTCGATGTATACGACTTTTAGTGGGTTAGTTGGGGCACATCCGTTTTAAAAGTTTATAGAGAAGAAGAAAAAAAAGAAGAAGGGAATTGGGGGAGAGGAAAGGAGATGGATATGACTTTTAGTGGGTTAGTTGGGGCACATCCGTTTTAAAAGTTTATAGAGAAGAAGAAGAAAAAAAGAAGAAGGGAATTGGGGGAGAGGAAAGGAGATGGATATGACTTTTAGTGGGTTAGTTGGGGCACATCCGTTTTAAAAGTTTATAGAGAAGAAGAAGAAAAAAAGAAGAAGGGAATTGGGGGAGAGGAAAGGAGATGGATATGACTTTTAGTGGGTTAGTTGGGGCACATCCGTTTTAAAAGTTTATAGAGAAGAAGAAGAAAAAAAGAAGAAGGGAATTGGGGGAGAGGAAAGGAGATTGATATGACTTTTAGTGGGTTAGTTGGGGTACATCCGTTTTTAAAGTTTGTAAGAGAAGAAGATGGGAATACGCAAATTCATCAGCAAAGGTCATCAAAAGAGGTGGAGAGTATTGGAAATCTGGAGAGACTTGTTGTCACTCAAACTTCAGAGAACGCCATAAGTTGTTCTCAAAGAGAAATCTTTGATGATAGCCTGATGAGGCAATAATAATAATAATAATAATAATAATAATAATAATAATAATAATAGAAGAAGAAAAAGAAGATGAAAAAGAAGAAAAAGAAGAAGAAGAAGAAGAAGAAACAACCGCGCACAAAAGATGTGAATCAGGAGTTTTCGTTCTTCCTCAACTGTGCTTCTCTTTTCTTCGGAATGACGTCCATGTTTCCATAGCACCGTTGCAAAGCAGCCGGTAACATCCGACTCAAAAACTTAACCATTTCGGCCAACATGCCGTCAAAGAATTCCGCTATTTGTTAACGTTAGCAATGTCAAAATCTCACCCTGTTTTCAGAAAACGCTAGCGATTGGTCAGAAGAAACCGGAAAACAGAAACCCAAAGGGGATTAAAAAAAAAAACAAACAAACAAAAACGAATCAATTCTGTAATAAATCATTAGAAGAATAACTTGATGGTAGCAAACGTTTTACACAACGTTATGATTGGAAATATGGATTAAAAATGGCCGACTTATTTCATGAATCGTTTTGGAACTAGACACATTGTATTTCAAAGGAACACTCGTTTCTTTTTAATTGTCTCTCCACACGAGAGTAAATTTAAACTGTGTCCATCGCTTTATTGCAGATTACAAAATAATCAATATTTCAGTAAATATAAGCTATAAAAAGCTGAAAATTACACCATCCAAGGACTGTATTAAGGTGAGATAAATCCTAAAATTTCATCAAAATTCATGTTATATTTAAAAAGTTATGTTATTTTTTTAATATTTAATATTGGATGGTGTAATTTTCAGCTTTTTATAACTTATATTTACTGAAATATTGATTATTTTGTAATCTGCAATAAAGCGATGGACACAGTTTATACGCAGAGTCTGTTTCTAATACGGAGACCGTCCAGCTTCCCGTCAATAGAAGCTTGTATTTTAACAAAGATAAACATTGTCTCAGTAAAGACTTCTCCTTCACTGATCGAGGACAGAATATACTAAGTGTAACATCAGAACAGATACTACGCTTTGTTCCTCAGCCATAGGCAAATAAATAAAAAGAATGAAAACTCGTTTGTGCATAAATTATTTGAGACTTTCATTGGTAAAGCAACTTATTTATTTAACGAAGACTTAATGTTTGGTTGGCGCGAATTTGATGTGGAAAAACTTGGTCAGAACTTTGAAATTTACAATCAAAAAAGTATAGCGCTAAGAGGAAGTGAAAAAAAAAAACTTAGAGAAAGTTATTCCAAAACAATGTAAGAAGTTGACTAATGACTGTGTTAGAGGTTAGGCTCGTGGAGGATCTCTCTGTTATTAGTTAAATGTGCTAATTTGGGTTTGCGTAAATTATTTTCAAAATCAATATTAAACATGAACCAATTTAAATGCTTTTTACCACTTTTCCATTACATACATCTATCTATCTATCTATCTATATATATATATATATATATATATATATATATATATATATATATATATATAATAGGACGACAATAGTATGAAATTAAGTCACAAAACTATATATTGGTAGATATAGAATGGATCATTTATTGAATAATGGAATACAAACAAAATTTTGGGGAAATTTCCATGCTACCTAGCATCTTCTCTACTCTTCTGATGAGAAGCACTAGGCTTCGAAATGCCCTGGCATAAAGAGTCCCTTCTATCCCCCAAATTTTGCTTGTATTCCATTATTCAATAAATGATCCATTCTATATCTACCAATATATAGTTTTGTGACTTCATTTCATACTCGTTGTCCTATTGTATAAGCTCCAATAATAATTGTTGAGTTTGGCATTATCCAGATAAGTCTCCTCTAGTGGAATTGAACTCTCTCTCTCTCTCTCTCTCTCTCTCTCTCTCTTCCTCTTACGCATTAAGCTATATATATATATATATATATATATCGAGTGAAAGGATAAAATGATTCCATTTCCTTTTGATGAAAACTGTTTTTTTTTTTTCAGATGATTTACTAGTTGGCCAGTTGTATACAAATCCCAAGAGCTATAGGAGCCTTCTATCATGTCTGAAAGTGACAATATTCAGCGAACGAGATCGGAGATCTGCCGCTGTACAACTCATGCTTGCTACCAATCGAACTTATGACAACAGGACCATTGCCGCCACCCTACAAATTGCAAATCCGGACGGTTCAACGTTTGATGGTACCGTACAACGCATCGGATGACCCAGGGTTACGGTCTTTGGTGTGGTTTCAAGTGAGGCCCACATTATGCCATCTCACATCAAAGTATCATGTACCTTTATAAGGTCACCATTCGCCCATGTATGAAGTACTGTTGTCACATTTGAGCTGGTGCATCTGCTGTTTGTCTCTCACTTCTGGACAGGGTTCAAAAGAGAGCCGCCAACTTTATAGGTCCTGAATGTCATCTAGGCTTCAGCCTCTATCCCATCGACGAAATGTTGCATCCCTCTGCCTGTTCTACAAATACTTTAATGGTGAATGCTCTGATGAACTGCAAGCACTTGTACCTACTCGACGTGACTACTCCCGACAAACTCGACAAGCAATTAAGTCCCACCCCTTTACAGTAGAGATCCCTAGGTGTAAGAAAGCCTTTTACTCCAATAGTTTTTTTTCTCAGAACTGCAAGACTTTGGAAATCCTTTCCGGGATTCTGCTTTCCCAACTGTACTGATATGCAGAAGTTCAAGTGTAATGTGAACAAATATCTTGCTACTCATCTCCATTCATAATGCCCCCCCAACTTATGTCCCCGATAGCAGCCTCCTATTTCAAAGTGGCACTGTGCCTTGTTTGGGGGGGAAATTCATTAAAAAAAAGTCGGCTTGAAAATCAACATCAAAGTGTACTGGGTGTGCTCAAGAGTGTGATGATCTCCTGGTGCAATCAGGTAATCGCTGGCAGATCTTGAGTGTGTCAGAAAGGCTCGGCGCCGGCCCACAGGTCCAAAGAGACCAAGGTTTGACTTCAGAAGGAGTGTTACGACTTTGTACTCTTCTCTTACTACCCCCTCCTCCCCCGATCTGAACACGCTGAACTACTTCGTTTGGTCATACGTAGAGAACAATACCAACGCCAGCCTGATCTTGGCCATCTGTCGAGTATTTGCCGAGCTCCTGCTGGCGATTGTGAAAAAGGCATGCTCACAGTTTCGAACCCGTATCGAAGCAGTGATTGTGGCTGAAAACGGCTACATTGAAAAGATGTCAGCTCTCCTACATAATCAAGTTACCTGAATTGTTTTTTGTTTTTGTTTTTTGTTTTTTTTTGTTTTTTTTCTCAATGTGGCCAGCGTGCGATTGGAAGAAAGAGAGACTCGAATCAGGTGAAATGGACATATGGCAGCGAGGGACTTTTAAGTTGGCGTCGAGAAAGAAAAACGGTAATACTTAAACAAGAAAGAAAAGCCTAATCGGATTTATTTTTGTTTGTTGTTCCTTTCCGACGGCGCCGGACGGCGTGGGGGTTCGAGAGAAGTTTAAACTGTAATGGACATTGTTCGAGCGTAACCGCCACGTGACACAACGCATGTTTCACATCCTTTTTATTTTATTGTCATCGAAATTGGTGAATTTCGATTGATTGCCGACTCTACTTGGGAACGCATCTTTGTGGACCGGGAGTTTTATATTTCGTGTTGATACAGGTGAGTATCAAATAAAACCATGTTAGTAACTTGTTAGTGAAGCATTCATGAATAGAGGCGAGACGCACATGGTAACATAACAAAGAATTTATTAACACTGAATAGATAGCAGTTTACCACTAATACAAGTAGTGGGAGGTTGCAGTCAAGAGTGACGGTGGCGGTCACTAAGTCAAAGGGAGATAACTCGTGCTTATGTAACATCTCCGGTTTTTTGTTCTTTTTTTTTAACTGAAAAATAAAAGTATTTTTATTTTTTAGAGTTTTCTCATTTAGTCTCTGTATCGGACTGGACATTTAATTGGTCTCCCTTTCTTTGTGGAGTTTGGTATTATTTTATTTTCCGAGCTTGTTTTTGACTATTTTCTTGGTTAAATATGTTTTCATAGTCGTGTTTGTATTTTGAACTTTTGATTTTCTTTTGTTTTTAAAATATGACGTCTGTTGCGCCGTACATATTTTCCTTGTTCTGTTTTTATTAGATATGAACGAGGCTCTTTTAATTTTTTCACAATCTTACCTTTTAGGTTCCATTTTTCTTGTGAAAGAATACGGACAGTATCGTCTTTCTTTAGTTCTGATAGTTCTTTGGACTTTTTATTTATTTCATGCTTTTTCATTGTTTTGTTGTGCATGATATTTGGAAGATTTTTCCTTAGCGTTCTTTTCATCAACTGTTGGGCTGGTGACGGGGTTTTATCTTTTAATGGTGAAGTCCGTAACGCTAACATTGCTAGGTATGGGTTTTGTCTACTTTCAAACGATTTCTTTAATGTTCTTTTAATTGTTTGAATGTTTCTTTCTCCTAATCCATTCGATTGTGGATAGTTCGGACTTGTCGTGATATGCCTGAAATCCCAATCTTTACCAAATTGTCTAAATTCTGATGATCGGTACTCGGGTCCATTGTCACTAATCACTATTTGTGGAATGCCAAATTTTGTGAAGGTGTTTTTTATTTTATTGATCACTGTACTTGATTTGCAGTCATCAAGTTTGTGGATATCAAAATATCTAGTCGTGTAGTCTATTATCACTACATATGCTTTACTATATAAGTAAAATACGTCTGTCGCAACTTAGGTCCATGGTGTTACGGGTATTTCATGGTGTATTAGTGATTCTGACGGTTGTCGGTTTCTGTGATCTAGACAATGTGTGCATGTGCTAACCATTTCTTTTATTTTATTGTTTATGTTAGGCCAATATACGACCTCTTTTGCTCTTGCAATGCACTTTTCTATGCCCAAATGTCCAGTGTGGATTTTTTGTAGGGCTTCCTTCCTTAGGGAGGTTGGGACCACTATTCGTGTACCTTTCAATACTAGTCCTTTCACGATATGTCATCGCGGACTGGCATATATGGTGCTATTGTGGGTGGCACGTCCATTTTTTTCTGGCCAAGTTGATGTCGCATATTCCATGAGCATTTTTAGTGTTGGGTCTTTCCCAGTCTCCTCACGGTATATGTTGAGTTTTTGGTCGCTCATTGGATATTGTTTTATAATGGTATGGATATATTTGTCCATTTCTGTATCCGATATTTCTTGTTCGCTGTCTGTTATATATGCACGTGATAATGCATCAGCAATTACAGATTCTCGCCCTGGAATGTATATTACTTCAAATTCGTATTTCTGAAGCGCGAGTAAGAATCTTTGTATTCTCGGAGGGCTCTTTGTAATGGATTTTTTTAAAATTTGCCTTAATGGTTTGTGATCATTTTCTATGAGAAATTTTCTTCCATAGATAAATTGGTGGAATTTGTTGCAGGCGAACACTATGCTGAGTGTTTCCAATTCTATCGGGCAGTAATTTTGTTCTGCTGGGGTTGTCGATCGTGACGCGTTTGACACGGGTAACCATTTTTCATCATGTTTCTGTTGTAACACCGCACCCAATCCATGTTTGCTGGCATCGGTGGTGATTTTAATTTCTTTGCTGGGATCATAAAATTTTACAACTGGTAGGCTAGTTATTATCCGTTTTAGTTTTTCTATAGCCTCTATTTGAGGTTTGTCAAACGACTACAGCGTATCGTTGTGTAGCAGTACTCTCAACGGTGTAGTTACCTCTGAGTACTCTGCTATGAACTTGCACAGGTAGTTGGTCATTCCCAAAAATCGTTGGATATCTTTTTTATTTTCGGGTAGAGGCATGTGTGTTATTGCCTTTATTTTAGAAGGGTCTTGTTTTATTCCTTCATCAGTGATCAAATGACCTAACTATGTTAGTTGCTTTGTTGCAAATTCACATTTATTTTTGTTTAGTTTTAATCCAGCTTTGCGTAGTTGACTGAATACATTGTCTAATGTTTTTATATGGTCCTCTAATGTTTCTGACCATATTATTATGTCATCCTGTGAGTTCTTCGTTCCAGGTATGCCTTCTATTATTTTTGCAACTTGTGCTTGAAAAATTTCAGAGGCACTATGTATTCCATATGGCAGGCGCGTGAACGAATAACGACCAAATGGCGAATTAAATGGTAATAGCTTAGAGCTTTCTTCATCAACGGGTATTTGCCAATATCCATTTGAAGCGTCTAATTTCGTGAAATATTTTGGATTTTCCATTTCTGCAAATATTTCTTCGGCGGTGGGTAATTTGTAGTGTTCTCTTTTATGGCCTTGTTTAGGTCTCTAGGGTCCAAACATAGTCTTAATTTTCCGTTCGGTTTCTCCACTATTACCAGAGAATTTTCCCAATCTGTCGGTTCTTCAACGGGTTTTATTATTCCCATTTTTGTCATTTTTTTTAACTCCTTTTTTAATTTTGGTTTCATGCCAAACGGTATGTTCCTTGGAGGATTTATGACGGGTTTTATATCCGGATTTATGGTTATATGATGTGTGACTGGTTATTTTCCTATGTCACCAAAGCAATCTTTATATTTTTCTTTTAATGCTTCTATGTCCGTCTTGTTTATTTCATAAGTTCTTTTTATCAGTCCTAGCTCTTCCGCTGTTTCCGCGCCGATTACTGCGTTTGCATTTGTGTTTGCCACAATGAAATGCGAACTTACTTTTATATTTTTATTTTGTAATTGTATAACACAGCTCCCTATCGTGGGAATTTGCGTACAGTTGTAGGCGGTTAATTTTATAGACGTTTTATTTAATTTTGGCTTTGGTTCAACATTTCTATATATTTTTGCTGGTAATACGTTTACTTCAGCACCTGTATCGATTTTGAAGTTGATGAGTATTTTGTTGCCTCGAATCTTTACTTTCCATTTGTCCGTTTGTAGTGCGTCTACATTTTTTTTCAATATGGCGTCCATGTTGAACTGATTTTGCTCCACGTGGTCTGAATTGTGTCCGACATTATATAGTTTCTTCTTTTTCGTTCAACACACTCGAGCGAAGTGTCCTTTTTTGCCGCAATTTGTGCAATTTTTATTATATGCTGGACAGTTTCCTTTTTGATTTGACCCAGCGCAGTATGTGCATGTCTCAATCCATTGTTGTATTTTCGCGGGCTTTCTGTCTTCTCGTTTGAGCATGACTTTGGACGACATCTTGTTTTTCTTTGGGTTTCGGATTGTTGAGATACTTTCTATCTCGCATGCAGCCATTATCTTAGAGTGTCTCTTCGTTTCTTCAGCACTCAGGCCTGCTTGTATTGCTTTTTGTAGATCCAGTGAAGGTTCTCTAAGCATTCTTTCTCTTAACATGCCGTCATGGACGCCACAAATTAAAATGTCTTTTATTAGTCTTTCAGTGAGGTCGCCGAATTCACATTTGTTCGCCTTTTGCCGTAATTCTGTGACGTACTCATCAAATCTCTGTGTTTCTTTCTGTTTGCACGTGAGAAATTGATATGTGAGAAACGTCAGGTTTTTTCTTGGTTGGCAGTGCGCGTCAAATTTTTCTATAACTTTTTTTAAGTTTAGCTTCTCTTCGTCATTTTCAAAGTTAAACGTATAATATATTTTCCTTCCCTCGTTTCCTATACAGGTCAGCAATATTGAAGTTTTCACCTTCTCCGGTTTCTTGTCCGACTCTGTAGCTTGCAGGAACAATTGAAATTGGTTTTTCCACGTTTCCCATTCCTGTCCGAGATTATCCGAAGAGAAGTTCAATTCTTTTGGATGTGGTAAAAATTCCATTTTTTTTTCCGTGAAAATATTAATATACGGCTGTGAATGTTGACGGTTCGATGTTTTATTCTGACACCATTTTATATTACGTGTTGTTACAGGTGAGTATCAAATAAACCATGTTAGTAACTTGTTAGTGAAGCATTCATGAATAGAGGCGAGACGCACATGGTAACGTAACAAAGAATTTATTAACACTGAATAGATAGCAGTTTACCACTAATACAAGTAGTGGGAGGTTGCAGTCAAGAGTGACGGTGGCAATCACTAAGTCAAAGGGAGATAACTCGTGCTTATGTAACAGGGAGGAACTCAAATGCCTTTCGCAGTGAGTTAGTTAACAATACATTGCAGTGTGCATTGCACTGTAGAGAAACTACTGTTGATTTTATAAAATTATTTTTATATATAATGACTTGAATTAAAGTTTAAAATGAAAAAGTCAAGTATCATGTTTCAATTGTGTTCTGAACAGAAATATTAATTTCGAACGCGTTCTTGTCATATCAAAGAACCTACTGTTGATTTTATATGCCGAACCTTTCGGCTTATGTAATAATAAAACTTCTCAAATGCACTTGTGGTGTTAGGCTGTGTAAGGTGTTAACCTTGGTTAAAATCGTTTGTTCCTTCTTTCATCGGATTATTTTGATTATCGATACTAATCGGAGACATTCCGATACAAAACTAGTCTTAGACACTGCCAGACACATAAAGTGCCTTCAAGTAAAATTTCATAAAAATCTGCCGAGCCGTTTCCTATGGACTCGAAAACGGATCGGCAGATTTTTATGAAATTTTATATTTTACCCTTCACCAGAAATCATATTTTTCTTCCCCCTATTGCCTCTGCTTCACTATTTTTTTTTACCAAGTAAGATCTATGACTTACTTGTAGTTTAGTTGGTTGTTGGTTGTTTTTGTTTTACGGCATATCAACCCTTTTCAGGTTATTTAATGCCGAATCCAGTGATTTTGAAGAAAAAGTTTTTAATAGAATTTTTTTTTCAAGTCAGTTTTTATTTAACCCATAATTGGGACCCTAACTGGTACTACCACTCCGGGTCAGAGTGGACCTGGAAGCAATGGCAATTAAGGGGTAGCTCCACACTCCCCAAAGCCCGCAAGCTGGGGCCTCACCATCGCATATAGTTTAAGGTCATATTCAGGACCACTTGTAGTTTAATTAAATACTTTTGCAAGTAAAATCCAATCCTGCATTTTGCAAATCCCTACCCTCTGATGAGAAGAAAAGTATTTCTTCGAAACTCCCCGGATTAAGGACTATCCACTTATTTTGTGCTTCCTTTTTAAAATTAAATATGTTTTTAACTCTTTTTCAGAGTGTTTTTAACGTGTTATATTAACTACTTGTGCTTATATATATATATATATATATATATATATATATATATATATATATATATATATATATATATATATATATATAAAGCTAAACGTCTATTGTGAGGCTGGTCACGAATAGGCTCCTATTTGGTTGACTATTTTAAAAAACTGATCACATATAATGATAGAAGATGTATCGAGACACACGAATGGATATTTTGATCTGGCATAATGATGATTCATTAAAATTGTGTGGTCTCTGTACGCGCTTGGTCTACACAATAATATAAAAATTAAAAAATTAAAAAAAAAAACGTTTACAAGTGTTTTTGATATAGATGTACATAATAATACTTTGATAAGTATGTTTTAACTTAAATAGGGATGGTATAATAAAATTGCGGGGTCTGCGTTCGCGCCTGGCCTCCATAGAATGGAAATAGGCACAAACTTTAATAAAGACTTTTCATATCTATCTGCGTAAGTATACTTTGATAATTATGTTTCAGTTTGAAGAAATATGGTATAATAAAATAATGGTGTGTTCGTTCGCGCCTGACCTCCATAGAATGGAAATATGTCACAAAGTTTAACAAGGTTTTTTAATATAGATCCACAGAATAGTATGATAAGTGTTTCAGTGTGAACAGGTATGGTATACTAAATTATGGGGTTTGTCTATTTTATTTTTACTTTCCTCATATTTTGCTTTGGTTTTGATACCCCCAAATTCGAAGCTATCTCTTTTCAACCCCCTTCCTCTTCATAACCTATCATATTTTCATAAATCAGAGTCCATTTCCTGTAGGCTATTTTTGAACCCAGTCAACGACGGGTACTTTTTCTAGTATATATATATATATATATATATATATATATATATATATATATATAAATATATATATATATATATATATATATATATATATATATATATATATAATTATTGCATTGCTGTAGGTGTAACTCCATTGAAAATCCGGTGTTAATCAAAAATACTCAATAACGGACAAAGTGTAATATAGTATGTTAATTTATATAAACAATATTGGCTACATATGTGCATACATGTTTATGCTGAGATTTCTTTAGAAATGCAGCGTCATCAGAACATACCCAGCTAGATTGGGTGCTTGACTTTGTTGGGAAGGTAGTGCTTGGCGTTCGTAAAATTATTCTTTCTTTCTTCGCTGTGAGTGTAACGTGGCCGTTACGCTCGTTACAGTCTAAACATCTCGTTACAGTCTAAACCTCTCGTTACAGTCTAAACCTCTCTCGGACACTCACGCCGTCTGGTACCGTCGCAAAGGAACAAAAATGAAACAAATAACAAAGAAACAAACAACAATTCTACTCGGCTTTTTCTCTGTTTTATTTTTACTTTGCAAACACTGTCCGCTTCTTGTTTTTTATTATTATTAACTGTTCATTTCGTCTGACACGAGATTAACAAAATCCTGCCGTCTCGACACTAGTTTAAAAATCTCTCGCCGCCACCACGGAGCCACCCGTCTATCTTGCTTGGTTCACTTACCTTCTCTTCCGGCTTCACGCTGGCCATAGCCAGTCATGTCTCGCCTTCGACTTTACACGTCTATCTTTCCCGGAGCACACTTTGTAGTTCCTCGACTCCATGTTATCTTTGCTTTCTTTTCTTGTGACGCAAGCTCGCGCACACTCGCTAATTTGCATACTTTAACGGCTGCTGCTGATGATACCTTCGCTAGCCATCTATCCTTCAACCACTACTGATATTTTCACACGCGCTCATACGCGCTGTTATATGAGTAGACAAGATACTCGTACAAGACATCACCAGTCTGATGCATATTTCTCTCGCCAAGGTTTGCATTGTCTTACCTGGATCTTGCTGTACCATTTCTGGCAGCTTCTCGTCCAATTTCTTTGTGTGGACAGAAGCAGAACGCCTGTTATAATCTTTCATGTCAGCCACCGCTCCTACATTTTTGTTGCAATTCTCCAGCGTAATCTCTCAGCTTTCAAAGAGACCTAAGTTGCAGCAATGTTTTTCGAAGTTTTGATACCAGCACGAATCATTATGATACTAGTTACCCTTTTCTAGTATTCACGTGCTGTAAAAGCACGTGCTACCTTTCACTCGGCAATGATCTCCGACCTCAAAGCTGTTCCCAGAGTCTTATTCTATTTCATCTTCTACTTTAACGGTTTCGTCGCCTCTCACATTGGCGGCTACCGAGGGGTGCTCGGGCTCATAAGTATTAAAATAAAATAACGCTAGAAAAAAAAAATACACAAACTCCAATACATTCTGAAAATATCAGTTGCACTCTGGATGGTGTGTGTGACACCATCGACTATCTGAACGCTAAGTAGCACATTTACATCATCTATCAATACAATGTTAATCAGTTGCTGTTAGCTCATCTTGATCTGCAGCGAGCCATAATTCGCGTTCGACTGTCTTAAACTCGAAAATCGTTCTCAACTCAAAAACTGTCTTCAACCGCCGCAAACCCAAGACAGTCGGTAAACCATCCCTAGCTGTCGAAAACTGTTGCAAAATTCATCGCCATGCCCAAAACTATCCGGAAACCAACTCTAAATATATCTAACTTTTATGCCTGATCTGTTTTTCCGCCACACCGTGATTAACAGTCCCATTTCAGCTTCTTTTTATGTAGCTTGGTGAACAACTTCCTCTCCATTGTTCTAATGATAAACTAATTTCATCTTTTTCATTATGTTTCCCTCTTTGTTTTTATTTTCTAACACTTGGGGGAGACGTTGATAATATCACATCCTTTCCAATTGTCGACGATCTCCAGTTGTCAAATCCGCTACCAATAATACACAGAAACAGCTTTTCGTTGCACGTTACTGGTATTAAATACTTTAAAATATTCTTCAGTGAAAAAATATTTTTAAAATATCAAATTTATCCCGACACCTTGCTTTTGACAGTGTATTGTAAAAATGCACCCTACCTCCCGACGGGATAGATGTGCAATGCGAAGCATCGGATTACGTGGATATGGAAGTAATCCTAAAAAAAAAAAAGAGTGAAATTAACAGAAATGCTCGTTGTTGGTTCAAGCTAATAAATGATTCTGAATGACAGATCTGTTTAATGGCAGGCTACTGGAAAACGATGTCCCTTTTCCTGAGCTGCCATTTGGTCAATATCTATTTATTGATTGTTGTTCTTCGGTAACTACAGGTTGAAAAAAAGACAATGTGGTAAAGACTGACACGCAACTAAGTTTAGAAAGATTAAAAGAAAGCGTTGCTGGCAATCAACTGCCTTGAAACCAAGACAACTAAATACATCACCTGGCGGTCCGAAATAGAAATTGACGTACTTAATGGCCGAATACGATTACCGGACACATTGCTTGCTCATATATATATATATATATATATATATATATATATATATATAAGTGTCTGTGTATCTGTGTGTCTGTGTGTCTGTGTTCATTTCCCTACGCAATAACTCTGTCAATTTTAAGTATACAGACTAGAAATTTGATATACAGGTTACTGAGATTTGGGAAAATCGATGTGATCGGTTTTTGACCAGAAATTTGGCGATTAAGGGGTCAAAGTTTAACGATTTGACCTTTGAGAACTCTACCAAACTCCTCCGATAATTTTGGGTCTACGCACTTGAAATTTTAGATATAGGTTCCTTGGACATGGATCTAACTTAATAACTTGAATTGAGACCAAAACAATAAATGTAAGGGGTCATAATAGGGGTCAAAGTTAAAAAATTTTACCTCTGCGGTCTCTACCAATTTCTGGTCTAAATATTTGAAATTTTACATAACGGGTATTCAGAAATAGGGCAAACTTTTTCATCAGTTTGTGTCGAATTTTTTTAGTTACCAATATATAAATGTATGTATGTATGTTTGCATGTGTGCCTAAAACTTTCGACAGAGGCGACGGATTTTACCAAGATCAGTATCGTTTTAAAGTTCGACCTTTCATACGACACATACCGAAAAATTAGCTAAAAACATTAATATCTTCACCTTCAACTAGGCACTTTTCTACAGGGGGAGTCGCTTTTTTCGCCGGTATTTTTGAAAGATATCATCTTCTTTCGATTGTCTGGCTTTAATTTGAACATAAGTCACTTCAGGTTTGGCGGTGGTCGTAACCGCGAAGACGTCAGGTCCCCCGCTTCTTTTCCTCCTTCGCGGTACGGGTTCGAGCCTGCCTTCCTACTGCCACTTTTCATCAGTTTGGGTCGAAAATTTTTAGTTGCCAATATAATATATATATATATATATATATATATATATATATATATATATATATATATATTTGATCAACATACACATCCAGGCAACGCTGAGCTGAAATGCTAGCATATATATAAAACTGAAAGTGTATGTCTATCTGTCTGTATCTGTGTGTGTGTGTCTGTCTGTGTACATTTCCCTACGCAATAACTCTGTCAATTTTAAGTCTACAGACTCGAAATTTTATATACAGGGTACTGAGATTTGGGAAAATCTTTGCAATCCGTTTTCGGCTAGAAATTTGCCTGTTAAGGGGTCAAAGTTCAACGATTCTACTTTTGAGAACTCTACCAAACTCCTCCGACAATTTTCGGTCTAAACACTTAAAATTTTAGATATGGTTCCATGGACATAGATCTTACTTAATAACTTGAATTGAGCCAAATACAATAAATGTTAACGGGGTCATAATAGGGGTCAAAGCTAAAAAAATTGACCTCTGCGTTCTCTACCAAATTAGACAATTTCTGGTCTAAACATTTGAAATTTTGCATAAAGGGTATTCAATGATAGGGCAAGCTTTTTAATTGGTTTGAGTCGAATATTTGAGCTACGAATATATAAATGTATGTATGTATGTTTGCATGTGTGCCGAAAACTTTCGACAGAAGCGACGAATTTTCACGAGATCAATATCGTTTTAAAGCTCGACCCTTCAGACGACAAATAGCGAAAAATTGGCTAAAAACATTGATTTCTTCACCCACAACTCGACCCTTTTCTACATGCAGGGGTTGCTTTTTTCGCCAATATTTTCGAAAGTCATCCTTAATTTAAACCTGCGTCTCTTCCGGTTTGGCGGTGGTCGTAAGAGCAAAGACGTCACGTTTTCTCCCGTTCTTTTCTTCCTTCACGGTACGGGTTCGAGCCTATCTTCCTACTACTACTACTACTACTACTATTTTCTTTGCTCAACATACACCTCCAAACACTCGGGCAACGCCGGGCTGAAATGCTAGTATATCTATAAAAGTGAAAATGTTTTTTTTTGTGTGTGTGTGTGTGTGTGTTGGTGTGCGCGCACGCGCGTGTGTGTGCGCGCATGTGTGTGTATATATATTTTCCTACCAGATAGCCGTCAATTTTCGGTCTACAGACTCGAAATTTGACATAAGGGTATTGAGATTTGGGAACATCTTTTTAATCAGGTTTCGATCAGAAATTTTGCTGTTAAGGGGTCAAAGTTCAACGATTTTACCTTTGAGAACTCTACCAAACTCCTCCGCCAATTTTGGGTTTAAACACTTGAAATTTCAGATACAGGTTCCATGGACATGGATCTACCTTTATAATTTGGTTTGAGCCCAAAACAGTAAATGTTAAGGGGTCAAAATTGGGGGCAAAGTTTTTAAAACATTTGACGTCTGCGGTCTCTACCAACTTTTCTCTATGATAGTTGAAAAAGCCTTTTATATAGAAAGGCATTACTTTAGATATTCACACTTTTTTTCATATATACATATGCACATAAAGTTATGAACAGTACATAGGGCCGGAGCAAAGCAGAGCGGAACTGCTAGTATATATACAAAAGTGAAATTGTCTCTGTGTGCGTCTGTGTGTACATTTCCCTACCAAACTACTCTGTCAATTTTCAGTGTACAAACTTGAGATTTGACATAAGCGGTATAGAGATTTGGGAAAATCTTTGTAATCCGTTTTCGGCCAGAAATTTGGCTATCCATGGGTCAAAGTTCTAAGATGTAACCTTTAAGAACTCTACCAAACTCCTCCGCAAATTTTGGTGCTAACAACTTGAAATTTTAAATATAGATTACATGGACATGGATCATACTTTTTTATTTGATTTAAGCTCAAAACAATGAATGCTAAGGGGTCAAAATTAGGGTGAAAGTTTTTTAAAAATTGATCTCTGCTGTCTCTACTAAATTACTCAGCCAATTTCTGGTCTAAACATTTGACATTTTACATAAAGCGTATTCAAACATAGAGCAAGCTTTTTAATCGGTTTTTGGCCGAAAATTTGGCTGCTAAGAGGTCAAAGTTCAAAATATTTCCCTTTGCGGTCTCTAGCAAACTATTCAACCAATTTTGGGTCTAAACATTGGAAATTATACATAAGGGTATTCAGATATGCAGCTTTTTAATCAGTTTTTTGGCGAAAATCTGGCTGCCAAGAGGTCAAAGTTGAAAGTGTTGACCTTTGCAGACTCTACCACACTCCGCCGCCAATTTTGGGTCTAAACACTTGAAATTGTAGATGTAGGTTACATGGACATATACATATGGTTACATATGTGTGTATATCTCTCTTAAGAGCGCCCAGGTAGTGAAAATAAACAGAAAAAATATCACAGAATCATTAATAAAATAAATAAATCAACAATCTTGTGTGACTTCGTTTGTTTCTTTTCTCTCCCTCTCTCTCCCTCTCTCTCTCTCTCTCTCTCTCTCTCTCTCTCTCTATATATATATATATATATATATATATATATATATATATGCGTGTGTGTGTATGTGTGTGTATGTGTGTTTGTGAAAGGGATACAAGGGATAATAACATTACGTTGAAAGGAGCGTACACCAAGTTCAATAAAATCGCTCACACGAATCAATAATCTCGCGTAAATTTCGTCCAGAGGTCATAATTGAGTTAAGGAAATGTCACATGAAATGGAACGCCTTTGTTTGTCGGTCGTTGATATCAGTTTGTATGACGCAGAAAATTATATAAAAAGGCCGATCCTTTCCCGGAGAATGATGTAGAACCTAGCAGAATCTTCACATCGCTGAATATATTCAGTTGCTCCATTCACTGACATTTTACAATATTAAATAAAACTTTCATTTCTCGGCCGTATGCACAGACAATCAGCCATCAGTACATGCGTAATGTTTATGCCTGTATTTGGTTTTATAATTGTTAATTTTCACTTTATTCTCGTTGCGGTTGACTGTGGCCTTGAGGTTATGTTGCGTGCCAATAGAGTCAGAGATGGCTCGTGGCGTGGTTCGAATCCCACGACCAGCGGTAATCGTGATATCCTGCACTGATGATTCCGAAAGAATAAAACATTAATATCTATAAGTATAATCATATATTATAAAACTAAAAGAAATGTTCAGGAACCAACTGTTGAAACATGCACAAATAGATACCAAATATACACATACAGACACGTCTAAAATCGCAATACATATACATAAGTATACACATACCACTATAAAATGATCATTGGTATATGACTAAAAATAGATATAATACAATCTTTCCTGTAAAAATATTTTAATGAAATGTTCCCCGACGTGCCTCGTCGACGTACTTCGCCCGATACAACCGTCTAGCAACAAAACCACACCTGTTCATTGTGGCGGTTCTTAAGTATTGGAAAGTCTTCTACTCCAAAGTTTCTTCCTTCAATTTCGTCCCTGCTACCTGATTTACTGACTGTACTGACATGCAAAAATTTAAATGTAAATATAAACCAACATCTTGCGCATCTCCCCTAAAGATGGTTCCAAAAAGTAGCCTCTTACGCCTAAGTGGCGATATGCCTTGTTTGGGGTTAATATAAATAAACATATGCATACATATATATGCATATGTTCATGTGCACATATACATAAGCATAAATACTATACACACATTGACATATATAAGGACATATACACATAAACAACCCTAAACTCATATGCACACAAATATACTAGTCTGTGACAAAAATCGTATTATTAATTCACCTGTGCATTGATATTTTAATTCAACTTTCCATTAAAGGTATTTAACTTAATTTAATTATCCTCTATTAACAAAATTTGCATTAGAGGCATACTAAATCAACGGTTGTTGAATCCCACGGAAAGCTTTATTATGTTATGGTGAATTCATATTTATCCAGAGTAAATTGTTTTCTGTGCCTACAATTTATACATATTTCATCTCTTTGATAAAACAATTTATCTTTAAACTAGCGGGGGTACCCGGCGTTGCTCGAGTGTTTGTTTCCGGGACGGAGGGGGCGAGTTTTAAAAAATGTTATGGTAGGTAAGTAGGAAGGATAAACCCGGAGTCATGAGTAAAAGTAGGAAAATAAAGTGTGAAAAAAAACAAAAACATCTGCAACGTTAACAGTTCGGCCATCAAGAAAAGTCCATTCCAGTTGTTTAGGAAAAAAAAAAAAAAAAAAAACGACTACTGTAGGTCGGCGCGAACGTGAAAATATAATGTGAATTGTCCAGCACGCTAACCACTACGCCACAGAGCACTGCAGCTTAGTGTAGTGATTTTAAATAACTTCACATGAAAGAACTACGAAGCCAAACCGGTGTTCTCTTCTCAACTGTTCCTTGTGAACGATCCCCAAACGGTGTTAAGTGGTGGCAGGGGGAGGAGGAATTTATTAGAGAGAAAATATTTTAGCACTTCCATTGATCTTAACCGATTTTGGCCGTGACTTCTCAGCAGAAAAAGTATAGAAATCTAAGATTATCGAGGAATTTGAGAAATAATAAGCCTATAACACACCTAAGATATTGTTCTGCCGTTTGTGCATATTATATTTGCATGAAATATCTTGATTTTTAATCCTATTAATGTCAAAATCAGACGGGAAAAAATGAGTTCATTTTATTTATATAGATAGAAGAAGATAGAAGAAGATGAGAAGGTAATAATAGCCGGTTTTGCCATCAAGACAAAGAAAATAAGTGGGAATCTAGAACATCTTCATTGAAACTTTCTTTAAGCTGCTCCATCTTATTATAGTGGTTTTAAGTTGTGCTACAGTTCTTAAATACGCTATATTCTTGCACTGGGAAAGCATTTATATCCCTACAACTGCAATCATTTCTGTAATTATTATTATCATGCGTATTACTGATTCTATCATCACGGTTTAAAATATGCCTATCATGAGTCTTATTTATTGTCTCTAATTTATTTGTACGACTATAACTAACCTTAATGGTGTTTTATTAAATATTTTATGCAATGGATTATTTACCGGCAAATGTCTATTTAAAAAGAAAAAGAGACTAATGTTAAATTTTGAATTCAACTAATAAGTTAGATGGGGGTGTATACCAAATAATATTTCGTTGTCTATATTCCTTCTATTGTTATAATTATTTCTGTTATTTACACACTGTTTTTAGAGCATTGTTATATGCATAACTATTATCATTGAAAAATTCTGCATTAGATGAATTATTGCTAATTCTATGACTACTTGAAATTAGGACATGTTTTATAATAGAGTGGTTAATTTAAGTTGAGTTTTTTTTTTACATGGGGGGTCACCACTTATCAAGGCCCGGAGGCCACTCAGGGATAAGGGTTATTGCGTGTACAGTAATCAATGAGATAGTATTGTAGTAATCATTAGAGATTTGATAGAGTGTCTTACTTAAGGGGGCGGTTTGTCAGGAATTTGTTTATGTTGGACTTGAAGACATCCAAGTTGTAGTTAGGTGGGAAACAGGCAAACGGAAGAGAGTTACACAGTCGTGCACTTCTGAGAAAGAAGCTCTGCTCATGGAATTTACGTTTGGATTTAAAAACAGATAAAGAGTGGTGAAATTATTGACAGTAGTTTCAGCTAGACGGGTGTTTCTCGTGAAAGATTGGCGAGGAAGGACGAGAGATTGGAGCTCAGAGGAGCACTTGCCATAGAAATAACGATTAATATAAATTTGGTAATGATTTTCTTTCATATATGTTTTATATGTTCCATAATTTAGGTTAAAAGTAATATCTAAGAAATTAGTAATTTTAATTATTTCTGTAATATAAACCGGAACATTTAATCTATAAACTTTTTTTTATTCCATCCGCTTTGGGATCAGTACTATTTCTGATTACGGCTAGACCGTCCCTTCTATACAATCCTATATCCCCAACATTAATCATACTTTGGTCAGCCTGTATTGAATAAAACATCCACTAAACCGAATATCTCAGCAGAGTCTAGTTAACCCATAGCTACATCACAAGGAAAAGGATGACATGTTTTAATTGTTGTCAGTTTGCCGAAGGCCATCTTTGCTAATAACTTTCCATTTTTTTTATTTTAGTTGTTTATTTATCCTTTTCTATGAGTTTTTAAATTTTATTTTATCGTATTTTTTAGTTTATTCTACTTTTTTTATAAATTCATTTTTTTAATTTGTTTAATCATATTAGTCTTTCATTTAATTATTTAAAGTCATTATTGAACCCCCACCGTGACCATTAATATCGTCTAAATGTATATTAATCCGCGTAGAGATATTCTGATTTTTATATAATTTCACTTTGCGATGACTCGGTATAGGTGTGTTTTTGCCGTAAGGCGGAAAGAGCAACATCGCAGTAGGACAGGCTCGCATTGTTGCTAAATTATTGTTATAAAATTTATCAGCAATAATTATGTAATTATGCGTTTCACTTGAATGTGATTATAATTACTTATTTAATTCTTTTTGAATTATTATTATCTTTCCTTCTGTTTTGCTCTTGTAGTAAAGATCTAATGGAAATAACTTGTTGTGTAAGAGTTAAGTAGATTATTTCGGTTGGTATGCGTGGTTTCTTCTATTTATTTGATTTTTGTAACTGTTATTGTTATTTAACTTTATTTAATTTATTTATATATTTATTTACCTATTTTTTACATTTTCCATTATTTAATGGTCTGTAAATAAAGGATAGCGTAACAGATAATTATATAAGGAGTTTATTTGAGTGCGTGGTTATTTATTAATTTATTTATCATAGATATTATGCTATTTAATTATCGTGTTTCGTATGTCCGGTGATATTTCAGCATACGTGTACACCACATGTACTATTTGATATATCTTGTTTCTTTTTTATAAGTAATTTGTGCCTATATTATTTTTAATTGGAATTCATTATTGAGATGAGTATTATTTATATTAATTTATTTATTGCGGACTATTATTCTCATCTTTATTAGTTGTTGTTTCCCGACGTTTCGACCAACTATTCCTCTGGCCTTCGTCAAGTGGTAACCGCGACGGATAGGAACTTCGAATCTCCTAACTGCATTCTCAGCAATAACTGCCATCCGGAGTTGTCGTCGTCTCACCACGTTTTGGCCAAGTAAGCCTCTGGCCGGCTTTGGGTAGGATTGAAACCGCTATCTTCAGACAATTCTCATCTGGAACCGTAGAGATTCAACGTCTCTATCAACTGCAAAGTTCATATCCGTCGCGGTTACCACCTGATGAAGGCCAGAGGAATAGTTGGCCAAAACGTGAAACAGCAAATAATAAAGATGAGAATAATAGTCCGCAATAAATAAATTAATATAAATAATACTCATCTCAATAATGAATTCCAATTAAAAATAATATATTTACGAATCTGGTACGGACCCGACCATGGAAGATCAGATAATAAATAAACGCGGATTTATAAGATCAAAAAAATCCAACCTTGGTTGCCCTCCGGGGCCCGTGGCGCAGTTGATAAATTAAATTAATATAATTTTCATAATGTTTGTGTGGTTATATATCTGTTGTTTATTTGATGTTGAATTTATTTATTAGCAGCAAATCCTAAATTCTGTCAGTTCTTTTTTGTGGCAAATATTTGTATTCGTATGTCTTTGGTGAAGTTGTCCTTATGGGATAGGTTTTATGCAACGAAGACGCCTTAGTTGTAGCGTGTTCTTTTATGAATATGTGTAATGGTCTAACTGTGCTACCAATGTAGAAATCATTGCATATCGCACATTGTATTTGAAAAAATTAACAACCATGCGAGTCTTTGTGTGTGTATTAAAATGTATGGCAATTGAGTTACACATATTACTACGTGTTTCATTTTCATAGTGAAACGTCAGTCTAAAATCATTTTCATAGTGAATCGTCAGTCTAAAATCATTTTCATAGTGAATCGTCAGTCTAAAATCATTTTCTTGATAATTCCCTACAGTGATGTAACGCGGACGATGCTGAGTAACTTAATTGCCATTATTTTAATAATTTACTGCCTAGCTCTACTCATGTATTTAGCACTATTGAAGAAAATAATTATATTGCCTCATATTTATATAGATATCTCAAATAACGCACGCACACGCGCGCACACACATATACACACATATTTCGATTCAATTATTAGCTGAAAAATAGCTGCTAAGGGGTTATATTTGAAAAATTGGAACCGTGCAGGCGTAAGTCGACTTTGTATGTATCCCTACGCATGCACTAATATGCAGGTATACATTTAACTTGATTAAGTTGTAAAAATTTGATATGCATGTGGTCTTAGCTCAAATAGTAGTGATTACTGCTGAAGAGCTTAATGTTTTGGTTTCGATTCTAGCTGATGGCACTGCGGTCATATATTTTTAAAACTTTTGAAATTACTACTATATATTGGATAAAATATAATAATCAATAGAGAATTGGCTTTATAATAACAAATACGAAATCTGCATGAATTAAGCGTTGCGGTTAATCACCTGAAGAAGGCCAGAGAATGAGTTGGCCGAAACTTAATGAAACAACAACTATGAGGATGAGGATAAAAGTCCGAAAAAAAAATAGAAGAAATGCATTAGTTTGCTTAATTCGTCAGAACAACTGTTTGCGTTTATTATTTCAATAATTTTTTCCGTTAACAAACCAGTTAAATTGCAGCAAGTCTCCTGGACACCGATGTCCTCACCACAGAAATGACTCATTTAAATCCTTCAATATTTTATGGATAGTATTTTCTTAATCTCATCGCAAAAATTTACCATGAACTTTTTATTAGGTTTACATCTGAGTTATTTGCGGGCTAATTGAGAACAGGAACCTGCCCCACCCTGGAACGAAATTTTTATATACAATCGATATATTGATATTTAAAATACAGAAAATATTGATCAATGTGGAATATCGATGGTTCAAACTTTTACTACTCCTTTGTACGACTCCGGGTGATGACCGGCGACGAAGGATGCAGACACTTTAAACATGCATGAATTATTTCTCACATGAGAGTATGTACGTCGAGGGGACACAAGTGTTATTGGTTCATGAAAGTACAGTCAATACACCTTCTTTGCAGCAGCCTTAGCAGTGCCCCCCAATGTATTTCTTCCAGTTCATGTTATGTGTGACTATTAAACCGAGGATTTTGAATGATATACTCTCGGGTAGGGTTTTATTTTATAACTAACCCGACAAGCAGCAAAATCCCGCTCTTTTACTGTTGAGGTTCCTAGATGTCGGAAATACTTCTACTCCAAAGGTTTCTTCCATTGGATTGCTAAATTTTAGAATTCCTTCCCTGTTTCCTGCTTCCCTAGCTCTACTAATTTGCAGAAGTTTAAATGCACTCGCTGCACAATTCCCCACAGTCCCCTGTTAGACACGGTTCCAAAAAGTAGCCCCTAAGGTTCCAAGTGGCAATATCCCTAGTTTGAGGTTAAAAAGAGTTTTTTTTTTTTAATGATACTTTTATTTACCTTATGCGGGCATTAATTGTTTATTTGAGATATAGATTATTAGTAGGCATGTTAAATAACATTGTTAATTGTTATATATGTTAAATAATTAACATTGTTAAAAGTTAATTAGTTATTATCGATCTATCTGTCTATCTATCTATGTATCTATCTATTCAATGATATTCTTAAAATAGTTTATATTGTGAGTTATTTATTGTTTATAGAATTAATTGTAGCAAGGGGTTTTAGCTGAGATGTTTATATAATTTAGGTAGGTTAAATATAAACAAAATAACGTTGAACAGGCATACGTGACAAGGCGGTCACGTTAAAGAGACGTGTTTTTTTAATTTGTTACGCCCACGGAACTGAGGTCAAGAGGTCGGGAGTTTTTGTGAGTCGAAGAGTCAGGAGTTGGTCAACGAGAGTGAACAGACGGCCAAGAAACAGGCTGGGAAGAATAAGCATGTAGACGAACTGCAGATTATCGTGAAAACCATTTGAGACAACTGAAATAAATTTATATTATAAAAAATATGAAGTGCTGTTCAGTGGTTTCACAAAAGAAGGAAGAACAGATTCTCAATTGGATGGTGCTGGTCATTTCATGTTTGTCACGGAGTTCAGCACTTAAGATAGAAGAACTCATGAAGAAAGAAGGTATGAAGCATATATTATTCTTCTTATATATGAACTGTAATATATACCCGTGTGATAACTCTCTGATACAACATGACCCAGTTTATACATCGATATCTTTAACTCTGACTAAACAACAATATATACAATTTATACGATGCGATATCGAATTTCGTGATAAGAACATCATAATATCTCACACCTCCCTATGCAATATGACTGTTTTGATATTTCACCCAATTTATAACATATGACACGTTTTAATATCTCTAATATCTCACCCACCTCACATGTAACATATATGAATGTTTTAAAATATCTAATCAACCTCCCTGCCTATATAACATATTCGTTTTGGTGCCGTTGCCCGGGAATTAATGAGGTCATTTGTATTCGCATGCTTTGTTATGTCACGAAGGTCAGTTTGTTCTAATCACAAACGGGGGAAAAGGTACAATTATTGGGCCTAATGGATTTCCCACGGTTATAATATCCACGTGCCCGGTCCAAGCATATTGCCGGGCGGAGGTATTAGTCACATACTATTTTAAATTAAACCAAATATCCTAACTTGTTACGAGAAGTGACCATATGTTGGATTTAGCGAAGCATAAAACACATCCATCTTGGTCTATGAAAATCAAACGCGAAATAACTTTCATAGCTTAAAGGGGAATTAACTCTCATAGATTAAATAAGCTTACTTCCGGTTTTAAATGCTACAGTTGTGAACTATTAATAAAGGAAAATAAACTAAATTAAAAATAAATTACATAAATCAATTTTAATATTTTTAAATAGAACAATTAAAACGATGCTATTACAACAATGAATAAAATCGAACTAATTGTTAAAATAAACTTTCTTTGGTGCAATATGCAAATGAGTGTATTCCTTGAATGTATACTTTTTGGAATGAATGATATACGTAGAAATAATGCTGGAATAAAAGTGTATACAAGTCCGTTTTAGTATAAAAATGAATTTGTGAGACAGTGTAAATTCGTACATATTAATTAAATTGTGAACAAACAAGAATACGATTTTATTATAATACAAGATTCAAGCAACCAAGGACGTCCAGGCGGCCCACGGAGTTTTATAATACATCTATCAATAACAGTTAGAATGTGCGTGTGAGGACACTTCTCAACCTATATACTCAACAAATTTTTGATCTACAAATTTGAAATTTGATACATAGGATATTCAGACATGTGGAAAACTTCTGAATCCATTTTCATCCTGAAAAAGGGCTGCTAATGGGTCAACAATGAGAAATTAGTACGTGGGAGTCATCGGATTTTTATGCTTGCTGTTTCATGAATGCGCATGCGTGTATACGTCACGTTACAGATTACTTTTAAGAGTAAATATTTAGAAAATACAATTGTTTATGCTCAAGTTAGAAATAAATGAAAATGAAGTAAATAGTCGTCTTTGCGGAATGTCTGGCGTGAATGTAGACTCCATAAAAATATTGCAAAAGTACGACAAATTTATTTGATACAAGTTGATTATTGATTATTATATTGTACTCAATATATAACAAACTTTCAAAAGTGTTTAAAAACATTACCTCATTTCAAACATTACAATCAGTTAGAATCGAACTCAAAACATTTAGCTCTCTCGTGGTATTTAAAAATTCGACACGTATAAATTATATTTGCGCATATGGAGAGCATACACATTACGTTAAACTATGCCTGCCATATTTAAAGTTTGACTCTTTAGCAATAATTTTCTAAAAATAACAAAAAATAAATCGATTTTATCTCACAAGCCCGATAACGTATGTGTCACTTTCAAGTTTGTAGTCTCAAAATTGGCAGAGTAGTTTAATAGCGACAATTCCGCACACTGACCTAAAAGGTCAGTTTTATAATATATAAAGTTCATTCTTGAACTTTTTGTAAATTTGTATTCGAGAAAAATTGTGTTTGATCTTTGTAGAGAGTTGTGTTTTCAATGTTATCCTCGCACAATTTTTTATTTTCTTGATTTCTCGCCAGGGGCAAGCTAAGGATTTTTCCCTCTGCACCAAAGCCAATACAGGCTAGACCATTATTGCATTTCCCCCCCTGTTAACTGAGGTATGTTGCTGGCCCTGTGCAATTCTAGAAGGTCTATCCTCCTAGGTTTTTATTTCTTCATTTGAGAATGGGTTTTGCTTTTTTTTGGCTAATCTCCTGAGGCGCCTCTACCATAAAATACCGACGGCGCTGCCCGGGCATTTTTTTTTTTTTTTTTTTTTTTTTTGCAAGTCAGAGTTCCCTCCCTCATGGACGCTTGCTCTTTAATCTCATTTTGCGACACGCTGTGAGAGGGCGATAAATAACTTCTTGCAAGAACCACGTTAGAAACGGAGTTAATTTTTTTTTTATATGAGAGATAACCCACTCTCCCCAAAACAGGACACCCTGAGCGAATCCAAAATTAAAAAAAAAATAATGCTTCTGTCAATGACTTCTCGTTCGACAGGGAACAGAACAGATACTAAACATCGATCCTGAAGGCCAACGGAAGATAGATATACCACACATATAGATTATTTCAAAATTTCTAACTTTCGACAATTCCAAGTGTAAAATGATTCTTCAATAGGCCAAATTCTGTGAAAGTTTCGCAGTTTCTTAGAAAATTAATTCAATGACGTCATTCTATTTGTGTGTTTTTTTTTGTTTTTTTTTTGTGTGTGTTTTTTTCTCACCTGATCATTGTTGATTAAAACTAAACAAAGATACAGGAATCTCTTTGTAATGGCTCTCTTCGGAATTAATGGCACCCAAATGGCTTCAAGGCAGTTAGAAGCCGCCTTTCTTCCTCTTATTTTTAACAATTAACGTCTAAGAAACGATTGTCGTCATTGCTGGGTTCTTTGTCCGGCCGTTTGTCTTGAATTGATTGAAACCTTGTAAAGGAGACATCTATTTTTGAATTGTAATCCGAAATCTCCAAGATGCCTCGTTAGGTTTAGAGAAGTTGACTTCCGTATGTTTTACGGTCTTCTCTTCAACCTATTTACACTTAACGCGCGCTTCTGATTGGTATTGATTCTATCAACGCCGCCATATTGTTGAAGAGAGTTACAAAATGCAGCCATATTTGAGCGTGTGAACCGATGACCACCTTCATGATCTCGTTTCGATAAAACAACACAAGACGAATACTTGACATAAATTAGTTAAGCTATGTGTGTGGGGGGGGTGATACTATTACGTAGCGTAGAAAAAAAGAACTCCAAAAGTTGTCCGTCACTAACTGTCTAGTCACGTCACTCCCCGGCGATTTACAAGTCAGTCCAATCTACTTTTGGTCGGCCTCGATTTCAATCTCTCTGATCTCTCTCACCGGACCTCCGAGTCGTTAACTTTCCCAAACTGAACACTGTCCTCAGCTGTTACAAAACCAAGACTGTCCGTAAACTAATTGTAGTAAAATTTATTACTCCTCCTAAAAATTGTCCGTACACTAAATATATTGATATATATTGTCCATCCATTTGTCCCCATCACTGCCACGACTTGATTAATATGATTAACAATCCTATTTAAGTTTTCTTTTGTGATCAACTTCCTCTCCTTTGTATTTCTACGTTAGTTCTGCAGATCGATTTTTTTTTATTATAGTTTTCTTTTTAGCACTTGAGGGGATATCCATAGTATGGCAAGCCCAATAATACAGATCGGGACACTTAGTGACCTTTGAACTCTCCATAGTTCCAATGACAAAAACATCATCGGAATAAGCTCTAGCAAAACGATGATCAGTGGCCGAAACATTCCTCCACTCTATTATAAAATCAATGCATACTTATTTGCATATAAATATCAATCCGTCTCGTTGCACAAAAGTTTAGATTAAAAACGTATCATTTTTTTAGCCATATGACAAAACCATTTCAGATGGTCGAACTCGGGAATCTCTCTATCGAACTCAGAAATCGGCACAGAATTTATAACGGAACACTTTACTTACTCCATGGATTAATATCTTCTTATTCCGTCAGCCGTGGCCGGGTAGACGTCCTAAGTATAACGGAACACTTTACTTACTCCATGGATTAATATCTTCTTATTCCGTCAGCCGTGGCCGGGTAGACGTCCTAAGTAAGTCGCAATTGTATTTTGAGTGTCGCCGGCACTAAGAATTGAACCCCCAATCCCCCAAAAAGTGTAACTTACAATTAAATAAGAGGAAGTACTTTATCCAATGCATCATGGGTCTTTGCGAACTGAGTCCGACAGAAAGATTCTCGTGTTCAACAAGATACACCTGAAGATGGACGGAGGTTAAATCGACCGAAACATTGTGAAAATAACACTTAATTACCGTATGCATCGAGATTTTGCCGACACCTTGCATAAAAATAATAATGGAAGATTTGATGCAGATGCTAATGAGGATTATAAGGAATCATCATCATCATCATCATCATCATCATCATCATCATCATCATTATGATGAGGATTATAAGGAATTGTCAACGGAGGAACATTGTCTTTCTTTGGTGCTAAGGATTCAGTCAATGTATTGTTCAATCATTTTGAATATAACGAGAATTGATGTCATTAATTGTTATGTAGCAATGAATTGTGACTTATGTTGCTGATTGACTAAACACGAAAAATGTTTTTCTTTTTATTTCCTTTCTTGTTACGACTTGAATGCATTTAAAACTTCGCTGTCATACAGTCAATAATTGACAGGATATTGTCGCCAGACGATCTTTCGGTAATTGACTTCTGTATTTAACCGCAAAGTTTGAGAGAGTTTGAACAGTCTTCCTATTCAGAGAACAATCATCATCATCATCATCATCATCATCATCATCATCATCATCATCATCATCATCAGTAGGCTTTCCCCGAGGTCAAAATCTTGTAGATGAAAAATCGGCTGAAAGTCTGCTTTGTGTGCGTATTTGGTATTATACACTTTGTTGAACCCCTATCATCCTAAAACTGAAACTATTAAATAAAATGACAGTTCAAAGAAAAATACGATCAAACAAAACCAATTCGCTACCTCCTTTCAGGCTCGTATTCACAAATATCTGTGGACTTAGAACTAATTTAGACGGCGTATAATCATTTCTCCTAACAAACTCTCCGGATATTTTAGTGATAAATGAAACTAACCTACATTCATTCATCTCGTCTAACCATTTTAACATGTTTGGTTATCTCCCCCTTTTTGCCGTAAGAACTGAGACAGTCACATGCACGGACTTGCAGTCTATATTCGAAACACCCTTCCCTTGGAATTAGAAGACAAGGACTTCATCTGTTTGCAACATAGCGTTAGTTATTTCTATTTCTCCGCCGTTTTCACTCCACCCAGTCTCTGACAGTATAGATGCAACACTCTCTTTAAATACTAGCTCCTAAATGCATGTATTTGGTGACTTTAATGTCTACCAAAGTAATTGACCTGATTACACATATGCAACTAGTAGCATTATTGATCCTTCCTACTTACCTACCATAACATTTTTTAAAACTCCCCCCCCGTCCCGGAAACAAACACTCGGGCAACGCCGGGTACCCCCGCTAGTTAAGAAATATTCTGCTGAAGTTGCCCCAGTTCTCTCTAAATTCGTCAACAAATGTCTTATCGAATTTTGCTTTCCTGACGACTGTAAAATAGTTTAAGAGTTTATTGATTAAATATTTTCACACACATACGTGCATCTTCTGTTTTATTTATATAGATGAGCGATTTCGCCAATTTTGATGAAATATAAAATATTGGAAGTGGGGAACATTTGTTGCTCTTCATTCAATCCCGGGCAACGCCGGATCAACATTCTAGTTGTAGAGAGGGTGGATAAGAATCAAAGGATTAGGTGAAAGTCGTCTAATCTTTCTTGAATAATCCATTTTTTTAACGTCTTTCCTTTGATCTGTCCAATTAGTCAAATAATCCTCTCGGATTAGAATAATCCCGCACGCCCTTTTCATTTTTAACATTTTTAAATTTGGAAGTCTTTCTTTATATGCAAAATAATAAAATTAATACTAATATATTTTCTTTATGTCTTCTAAGATGTGTGAGTTCGTTTCCTATGTGTTAAATATTAGCAGGGCAACGCCGAATGTATGCTAGTCCATGATTATTATGATCTGTATAACATTTATAAAAATAGAATGTTATCATAGCAAAATAAATATTTACATGATAATTATCTATGTTAAGACAATTTCATAGAAAAGAATGTTCGAACACAAACAATAATTTACAAATAGGTTGACCTACAGAGTCTGACGTAACATCCTCATACAGCCTAACATCACAATGACATTGAGAATGTCTATCACCACACAAGCAAAGGGGCCCGGCGTATAAAAACAGTAGGCTCTTTGATGTGATAGATACGCGTTCAAAATGAACGTTACCGTTTTAGAGCACAATTAAACCATGATACTTGACTTTTGCATTTTAAACTTTGATTCAAGCTATGATATAAAATAATTTTATAAAATCGACAGTAGGTTCTCTACAGTGCAATGTAAAATGCAATTTAATGTGAACTAAGTAACTGCGGAGAGGTATGTAAAACTTCTTTTCGGTGCACCATGGTAAGTTCCTGACTAAAAGCAGACAGTCAATCGATTTGCTTGATAAATGGGTGACGTCATCGATTTCGAGGATAATAAAAGTATTGAATGTGTGGAAAATTCGTTGATCCTCGTTCTATCCTGGGCAACGTCCGGTCTCTCTGCTAGTTTTTTTTTTTTTTTTAAATATTTATTGACTTCAGAAGAATTTGGAATATTTTAAGTGATAATTTGCAACGGGATACTGGAAGAGATATATCTTCATCATGATGATACGTCTGGGTTTTTTTAAAGTCGAAAATCATAGCGGCAGCTCAGTGCCACTTGAATACACGTTCAACATGTGAACTGGATTATTGCAGCGGAATGGGGAAGCAATGTCTAAAAGGAATTTTCACAGCAGACGTTCTGTGCCATCGCAATGTGCGATATGTTGAGAAAATGCAAAAAAAAAGTGGAGCAAAGTTAAATTAAAGTGGTCTTTGTCTAGAGAGAGAGAGAGAGAGAGAGAGGGAGAGAGGGGGGAGGGAGGAGAAGGGAGAGAGAAAGGTTTATGGATATCGTAATGCTAACTACGAAAGCATTAAACAGAAAGGGTATTCAGTTTTCTCCCACTGCAAGAACTGCGACATTAGAGCCAGAAAAGTCACCACCCCTGAGGAGAGTCACTCTGACCTGCAAAAAGTGCCTGGGCAGCCCCATAAGGGCGCCCTAGGCGATTAGCAATAAACTAGCTTCTTCTCAAAGAGAGGACGCAAAGCCTGGAAGGGTGGACTTTCTAGAACTGCACAAGACCAGCATTACACTGCAGTCAACAGGGATCAGATCATTACAGAAATAGTCTAACATCTGTTAAAGCGTTAAATAAGGATCTTCATTATACCTCATACAAGGCCATCGAGTGCCGACTATTTACCGCCCAAGGATGGAATACTGCTGCCATATCTGGGCAGGAACTGCTAAAAACAGCCTATCCTGCCTTGACAGAGTACAAAATAGACTTTGTGGCTTAGTGGGGGGTGCCCTTTTCTCTACCCTGCAACCTCTCTCCCACAGAAGAGACGTTACGAGCCTATCTTTGTTTTATCGTTATTTCCATGGCAGGTGCTCGTCTGAACTCCAATCTCTGGTCCCCCCTCGCCAATCTTTCACGAAAAACACCCGTCTAGCTGAATCCACTGTGAAAAATTTCCCCCACTCTATATCTGTGCCTAAATCAAAACGCGGATTCCATGAACAAAGCTTCTTTCTTAGAACTGCACGCCTGTGGAACTCTGTTCCGTCTGCCTGCTTCCCACCGGACTACAACTTGGATGTCTTCAAGTCCAACGTTAACAAATTCCTAATGAACCGCCTCCTTAAGTAAACACTTCATCAAATCTCCACACTAACGTAATGTACTTGCAATAACCCTTATCCCTGAGTGGCTTCCGGGCCTTGATAAGTGGTGATCACTGTGTAAAAAAAAAAAAGGCACAAGAGATCCGCTTTACGAAAGATACAATAAATAAATAAATAAGGAGGAGTTTCTTTCTGGCTTTTGTCAAGCAAAACACCCACGCACGCACGGTTCTTTCTCAAGCCCACTTGCACAACGCAAAAAAAAAATCAAGATGTACGAAATTGCACGCTTCCTCTCAAACTATGATGACCTTTGTTTTCCTTGAAATTGAGGTGACAATAAGCTTTCTCAGTATTTTAGCACTCTCCGTGTCCTTTCACTGAAATTCTTCGTAATATTTTAACTGTTTTCATAAGTATTCTAGTTTATCCAGTGTTCATCTCCGTTTGATTCCAATTTCTCCAACTTATTATTTTTTGTTCATATGCTAATATCCCATAGGATTTTCTGATTTCCGCTTTCAAGTACTGCTACCGGTTTGAGCTTGTACCATTTGCCTGAGTGTTCAAGATTCACTTGTTTGCATAGTTTCCAGTGTACTGCTTTTCCCACTTGATCGTATCTATTATTATTATTATTATTATTATTATTATTATTATTATTATTATTATTATTATTATTATGCTGTTTTACACTTTTTTTTACCCTTAAGAGCAGGTTTTTACACCAAAGCTTGTGAGGATAGTCAAAGAGTCAATTCGATGGAAAGCACCTGGCGTAGAATGTTTGCTGAGCCAAGCAGAACTGACTTCTGGAGTACAGTGATGTTGTATCTAATTCCCAAGGAGTTCAGCTGCTTCATAAGATCATCAGGAATTGAGCCAAGCGCATCTATAATTATTGACACGATGGAAAGTTTTTTATTCCACAATCTAGCAATCTTTACTCTCAGTTTTTGATAGTTCCGTATTTTCTCATTCTTTTTGCCTGTTAAGTTGATGTCGTTTGGGCAAGCGACATCAATAAGTTGTCATTCATTGGTCTTTTTGTTCACAACTACAATATCTGGTTTCCTGTGAGTTATCTCTCGGTCACACGGAATCATGAAACCACAGAAAATCTTAATGTTCTCATTTTCAACTACCCCTTCTGGTTTGTACCATTTGTCTGTCACTTGGATTCCAAACTTCTGGTACAAACTCCAATTCAAATTTGTATAAACTTTGTCATGGGGATGTTTGTATTTTCTGCTTCTCTTTTCAAGTCACCTTTTGACAGAAAATTCCAGGTGTCCTGACATTTTTGTGCCTTAGTATCTCACTCAAACTGATTATGAAGTTTCATTCTTACCAACTCAGTCAACTTTTCTGCTTCGATTCTTTCCTTCTGCTTATCTTCCAATGATTCTTTATTTAGCTCTTTCCCTTTTGCCACTGCAGCAAGTAACACTTTATGACTGTTAACCAATTATTATTATCATAATTATTATTATTATTATTATTATTATTATTATTATTATTATTATTGCTATAAATATTATATTATTGTTATTATTATAAATATTATTATTGTTATTATTGTTATTTTTGTTGTTATTGTTGCTATTATTATTATTGTACATATTATTATTATTGTTATTATTAACATTTTTATTATTGTTATTATTTTGTTATTATTGCTATTATTATTATTGTTGTTATTATTATTGTTGTTGTTATTGTTTTTATTATTATTATTATCATTGTTATTATTGTTATTATTGTTATCATTGTTGTTGTTTATTATTGTTGTTATTGTTATTATGATTATTTTTACTGTTATCATTCTTGTTTATATTGTATTTATTGTTGTTATTATTGTTGTCATTATTGTTATTATTACTATTATTATCATTATTATTATCATTTTTATTATTATTATCATTAAGATTATTATTATCATTATTATTTTTATAATTATTTTTATTATTATTATCATTATTGCTATCATAACTATTATTATCATTATATTGTAGTTATTATTATTATCATCATTATTATCATTATTATTCTTGTCATTATTGCTATCATAATTTTTATAATCATCCCTATTATTATTACATTTATTTTACTATTATTATCATTGTCATTATTATTATTATTATTATTATCGATATTATTATTTTTTATTCGTATTATCATTATTATTATCATTATTATGATCATTATTATTATACTGTTTATTATTATCATTATTATTTTCATTATTATTAATAGTAGTACTATTATTATTATTATTATTATTATTATTATAAATATAATTATTATTACTATTATGACCGATGTTTACATTCGCACAAATGTCGATTGATCTCTATATAAAAAACAGAGGAAGAGAAGAGAGGAGAGAGAAGAGAGAAGAGAGCAAACTGATTGCTGTCGAGCGTGATTTTCTATCTCTCTATCGTCGACCCACACACTAACCAATCCCACACAACTAACATCGTTCTCTCTGTCGATGAACAAAAAGCTTCATTGTAAATAAAACTTTTATGTTGATAAATTCGTCTTTGTGTTGATTTTGAGAATAACGACAAAAGAATTGTCAGGTGCATATATAATTTTAGCAAACATTTGAAAAGTGCAAGCTAGAAAAATATGCATACATTCAACAACGAAACATGACAACAAGTCTCCCCAGATTTCCAGTACTCTTCACTTCTTTTGATAACTTTTGCAAATAAATTTGCGTTATCACAATAGCCGTTTTTCGTTGATTTCTCACTAGCATTGACCATTGGTCCTCACTGAAATTTGGGTGCCAATAAGCCTCCCCAAAGTCCCAATTCCCTCCGCACCTATTCAGTGGAGGTCTGGTAAGTGCTTTCACTCCTCGGTCTTGCACTCCTGCTTGATCTTTCAACTATTTGGTAAAGTGCCAACTGATGGACTGCACTACAATTTTGGGGGGTTGGGAGCATTGGCGATTGGAAGGGGAGAGGGAGGAAGGAGAGAGGGAGGAAGGAGAGAGGGAGGAAGGAGAGGAAGTCGAGTAGGGGAGAAGAGGGTAGGTAGGTGGGAGTAGTCAGCCTATAATTTCGATTTATTTTTGTTTTACATGTTGCATTTTCTCTATGAAATGTTAGCGTTGGCATTCATAAAGATTAAGTTCCGCATTCCACGGTTTTCCTTATGATTTTAGCTGAGTCTTCCCTATTATTGTCATTATTATTGTCATTATTAGTGTTAATGCTATTGTTGTTATTATTGTTATTGTTATTATTATGATTATTGTCATTATTATTAATGTTCTTATTAATGTTATTATTATTGCTATTGTTATTATTTTTGTTATTATTGTTGTTGTTATTAATAATAATATTATTGTCATTATTATTGTTGTTATTATTGTTGTTGTTATTGTTATTTTATTAATATTATTACCATTGATATTATTATTAATATTATTGTTATTATTGTTGTTATTGTTATTATTATTGTTGTTGTTGTTGTTGTTGTTGTTGTTGTTGTTTTGCTGCTGTTGTTGTTGTTACTGTAGTTTACTTACTGGAAATTTCCACACGGGCCATCATCAGTGATTTATCACTGGTCATAAACGGTGGTGTACACTGGAGTCTGAGTGACAAGAAGTTTTCCCAGATTATCATAACTCTTCACCTTTTACAATAAACATTGCAAATGATTTTCTTTTATTGCAACTATTGAGTTCTCGCTGACAAGAGTCATTGCTCTTTTGTGGGATGTTGGTGGCAATAAACCTCCCTAAGATTGCAGTACTTTCAGAATCCTATCAGTAGAGGTCTGGTTAGTGCTCTTTATTCTCGAACATTCCATCTTCATTGATCCTTCAGAACTAATTTTTGTGGCGTTATTTTGGAGCGAGTAAGAAGCAGTTAATGAAATTTCTTGCAGTTTAAGTTCCCTTGAGGTCATTTGGCGTTCTTTATATGTTGTTTGCTTATATTTTTATTGTGACGTCCTTGTTGCTGGGTGACATCCGTAGTTTTTGTGGGTTGGGTTTTTTCTTTTTTTTTTAAAGATTTTTTTTTTAGCTGTTTCCATCAATGCCGTCCATTGTATCGCATGAGTCTTCAATTTAATTCCACATTCTGTCAGTCTTTTTTTTTTTCGGTATTCTTTTTTTCCCAGACTTTTTCTTGTACTTCTAAGATAACACTGTGTAACAAATTTCAAATTAAAATTAATGTTGATTGTCATCCTTCTTTTTTATATTCCAATAGTTGTATGCCAACATGCCAGAGTTCCATTTTCTTTTAAAACGTTTCTCCACCACTGAAATATCCTTTATGGAATCTCTCACCATGTTCATCACCAACATCACTAAAATTTTCAAAAAAAATCATCAAAAGTAACAATTAAAAAAAACTTACTTAATTCAACAAAAAGAAGACCATGAATTAGATTTTCCATATTATTATTTCAGCATTGCAATCCATTGTATCGCCCCATTCTTCAATTTGATTCCAATTTCTCTGAATTTTTTTTTTCAGTGTTTTTTTTTCTTTTTTTTTTGTACTCCTAATATTACACTGTGCTACAAATTTACGGTTAAAAATGTATATACCGCATAAGATCTGTTTCGGTGTAAGAAAAAATATCCTGATGCAAAATCTGACTTTTATTTCTCTAGATTAGAACCCGTTTTCATATACTATAAATCATATTTTAGTATTATTGTTGGTCATAAGTGAAAAACACAGAACTGTCAGTTTAAACAACATTTTTCCTCTTAACCCTCTTGTGTTCAGTGTCATCCTCCCTTTATATATTCTTGGTGTTATATTAGTTTTGTTCAGCCTTTTACCATTGAATTCTCACTGATGATGTCGCTGTTTCAATGTGAGTGACAAAATACCAAGCGATGATCAAATTGAGCTTTCCGTGTGTGAAAATAAGGAATCGGTTTCGAAGATCCGATTCTGGGGATGGGAACATTGTCTGTGTTTCTTGCGTGGGTGTTTTTTTTTTTTTTACTTGAGTGTCACCACTTATCAATGCTCGAATGCCTCTCGAGGATATAGATCAATGAATATAATGTGGTGGTATAGTAATCACTTACAGTGTAATTTGGGTAGAATTTGATTATTTATGAGTACGGCTTAACAGGAACGTGTTTACATTAGATTTGTAACGCTACCATGTTGTATTCAACTGGGAAGCATGCCAGCGGAACAGTGGTCCAAAGGCGGAAAGTCAGGGAAAGAAGCTTCATTCATGGAGTCTACGTTTACATTTAGGCACATATAGAGAGTTGGGGAAGTCATATATAGTGGTTGTAGCTAGTCGAGTGTTTTTTTTGTGAAAGTTTGGCAAGGGGGGGAGGAACCATAGATTTGAGTTCAGTCAAGCACTTGCCATGAAAAATAGCGATAGAGCAGAGCCAGGCTCACAACGTCTTTCATGTGGGAAAGTGGTTTTATCAAATATTTACCCCGTGAGCGCCATACAAATTTAAAAAAAGTGGTTTCCATTTGCGTAAAGATTCGTGTCTGTAGAGAAACGACCGGTTTGATAAAAGACATCCAGAAAAAGACATCGCCATGGAAGTTTTAAAATTAATAAATAGATAAAACCCCATTCATATAAGACCAACTTCGCAACTTCGCGTGGGTAGACAGTGCAACAACTGAAATCCAACTGAGCTGGTATCCGCACTGAAATTATTACACAATAAATCAAAGCAAAGAAAACGTGCGTGGGTGAAACAGAATTGTTGAGCTCTTCATCTGCGGAGGCGAATTTATTGTGAGCGACATCCTGTGCAGATCGCTTCGACGGTTACTTATTATAAATAGACTAAACAACTGCGTTTACTCCACGGGTTAATTAAAACCAATGACTGAGGTTAAGAGATAACTAGGAAATTTGACAGGGCCGTAAATACAGGGTGCCCACAAAGTCTGGCTACATAATCTACAGGATGCTTCCACAAAGTCTGGCTACATAATGTAGCCAGACTTTGTGGACACCCTGTATAAATCTGATATTGGGTGATTTCATATTAATTGATCTTTGGTACGATCCACAAATTTCATTGTATATTAATTATGAAATAAACATTATATGCTAGAATTGCTCCAAAATTAAAGCCTCCGAGCTATGAAGACGGATGTAGTACAATTAAAATGAGCGACCTTTTATGCTCCAGAATTTATTTTTTCTATATAATCCCCACCATTCTCAACGCTCTTGTGGCAGCCTCTTTTGATGGATTGGTTGTAAAAATCTGGAACACGCTTTGCCACTCACATCTGTAACCGACGAACCCATCTCCTAACTGTGCTGTTATCAACTACATCGGCTCCGTAAACGTTCAACAGGCGCCAGTGAATGTTGATCGATTCAATATGGAAGAATTCAATGACGCATCTCTGCTTCTGACGTAACAGAAAGATGAACTTTGACGTCCTGAATGCATAAGTTCAGTCATCATAATGTAATTTGCAATCCCCTCTGATCAATTTGGACGGAATAAAAAATGGGAGGCATTACTTATGGAACGGCCCTCGTAGAACTTCCACCAACATATCTTTCAGAATTTTAAAGATGAGGATTCATTTGATGAATGTATATTTTTTTGAGATAAGGGTTGATAATTATTTTTTGTATTATTTGGACTATTATTCTCATCTTAGTTGTTTTTGTTTTTTCTTCACAACGTTTTGGCCGATGTAACCTCCGACCATCTTCAGGTGCATTCGCACTAGATATTATTAGTGAATAGTGAAAAATGTTTTTTTTTTTTTTGCTTTCCCAACAAACATAGCCTTTAAAAATACAAACGCAAATAATGCCGTGTCTATTTCTTTTATTTTTATTGTATTTTCTTTTATTATTTTGTCCTAGATATGATCTTAAACTATATCTGATGCTGAGACCCCAGCATGCGGGCTTTGGAGGATGTGGAGCCACCCTTTAATTGCCATGGCTCACAGGTCCACTCTGACCCGGAGTGGTAGTACCTGTTAGGGTCCCAACTATGCGTTAAATAGAAACCGACTTGAAAAAAAAATATATACTCAATTAAAAAATTGTTGTTCAAAATCACTGGATTCGGCATTAAATAACCTGAAAAGGGTTGATATGCCGTAAAACAAAAACAACCCTATTTTTTTTTTTAATAAATCCGTGTGCATACCAGTTTTGTATATGATGAATGTATATTTTTGAGATGAGGATTTATAATTTTTTTTGTATTTTTTGGACTATGATTCTCATCTTAGTTGTTGCTTAACAAAAAAATTAATTAATTAAAATTAACAATAATAAAAACAATTTAAATTTTAAAAAAATTACAAATTCTAAACTGAGAAAAATGTTATATATAATAAAATGAAATAGAATAAGGCAAGTTAAGCGGAGAAATAATAAGAGCAGAGCCAGAAAACGAAAAAAAAGATAAGAAAATTAATATGTAAACCAACTCAAATTCTTAGAGGATTATTTGACGGGAAATTAAAAAAAATGGTTTAAAGAGGTTTTTCCCTTTCTATAACTTTTTTATTTAATAATGTAATAATTAAATAATTAAACAATGAAAAACAGGAAAGGATCCGCAATATGGTTTAATCCACCTTATAGTAAGCATATTCTCTCGAATATTCTAAAAAAATCTTTTACGGTATTATTCGTGGGAACTTTTCTATAGATAGTAAATTGCATAAACCTTTTAATAAAAATGCTATTAAACTACCTCTATTAGTAAAAAATATGGCAGCATCTATAATAGGATATAATAACTAGGGCTACGGCAACAGAATATTTTTATCATTGTTTTGACTCTCGATTATATATCTGACACAGTTAAACACAATCAACTGGAACCACATCACTCTATATAAAAATCATATAAGATATCAACGGATACACACTCGAGAGTTAAAACAATGGAAAGAATATGCTGTTGCCCAAGTCCTAATAATAACATTAAAATGCAGATAGCTTCACGCTTGTATACAAATCCAATGATAACAATATGATAATTGTAATTGCAAGAATCTAAGAATAATTGTCCATTAAGTGGAAACTGTTTAACTGCAAATCTGTTATATAAATGTGGAATCATAATTACAAATAATACCAAGGCTTACATCGGATCTGTCTGGCCCACATCCAAGGAAAGATACAGAAATAATATATGCTCTTTACAAAACCGAACCAAATGTAGAACTCGATAAAACTTCTACATCTTTAGCTAGATATATTAGTGGTATTAGTTAAAAATAAAACTCATTATGTATTGAAATAGTCAATTTTATGGGCAGCAAATAAATATATACATAATAAGAGAGAAAATGTAATTTGTGCACTTTGGAATCCTTCTATATAGTAACAACTGGAGAGACTTTACTCAATAAAAAACAAGAAATTATAGAAAATTGTATCCACAGAGTGAGATATATTCTAGCCTATTTCAAACCTGTAGAACTCTAGAGTTATAATTAAGACATAATCTATACATGAATGTAAAGTTAATACATATTGTATTAATGATTTAGAAATTCACGTAGAATATAACTGGAATTATTATAAGTAAATATTAATAATGATTTTAATAGCGGGACCTGTGGAAATTCCACATCAGACTCTTTCATATGTAATTTATTTATGTTGGCATTCTGTGGATATTCAGTGTAAATGGAGACGCCCTTATATTATTGTAGCTCTTTTTATTAAACTGCAAAAATATTTCTCTAAGCTAGTAGAGACGCCCGACGTATGCGGGTCGTAAAATACGCTTAAATATATTTTTATTTCTGAAGATTTCGTATATATTATTATAGAGTCAGTTTTCTATCGATTCTTATATATTATACAGTTGTGATTTCAAAAATAAAAAAAATATATCCATATGACTTAGGTGCATCAGCGATAATTAAAACCGAAACGAAAAGAACAATTCTTGATGAAATTATTTATATAAAAAAAGAGATGACCTGCGTGTCATCAACTATAAACGAAACCGAAACCAGAACTTATGAAGCATTCTTTGTAAAATAATATATTATACGAAATGGAAGGTCATAACAATCAAACGACTGTCACTCGGTAGAAAAAAGATGTCAGCGTGGCACACAAAATAAGACACATGTTATTTTATTGATTTATAGATACGAAACACATCTTTAGAATCCTTCGAATTAATGAAATAGGGATCGGAGCTAATATTATAGATTTTTATGCAAAAATTGTGTATCTTATTCATCCAAGATATATGATATAATTACATTTTAAGTATACACTGGGGTGCATTATTGTTAGGAGGATGTAAATGTTAATGTTCACTGCACCTTAGCGTATTAGATTTCAGTTTAAATATAGTAGGAAATTTTCGATAAATAGTTGAATTTTTATTATTGTTTGATACCTTTTTATTGGATCACATTGAATTTATTTTTTATGGATGAGAATGTTATGTTTTAGAATTGATAGAGTTAGATAGGAAGCAAATATTGGTTTTCATATATATATATATATATATATATATATATATATATATATATATATATACACTTGTGCCCGATATTATTCATACCCCTCGGATCTTTGAGATTTCTATAAGAATATTGCTCAAACCAGAAGATAGACAATATTAAAGGGATTTCAAACAATAAATCAAGCATAAGCATTTAATTTAAACTCAACAAATAAATAAATTATGCAAGTTTGAAGCATTATACTAAGAAAAACAATAATGGCACTAGTTCAAAATTATTCATACCTCTCTTACTAATAGTCACTAGCATGCCCTTTATTCTTAATAACTGCCTGTAACCGTTTTGGATATTTATCAATAAGGTTTTTACAAGCATCAACACTGATTTTTGACCATTCTTCAATGCAGTAGTTCTCCAAATCCCTCAAATTTCTAGGTTTCCGCTTTTTAACCTCAGTTTTCAATATGTGCCAGAGGTTTTCGATAGGGTTCAGGTCAGGACTCTGGCTAGGCCATTCCAAAACATTAATGTGATTATCCTCAAACAATTTCTTGACTATTTTGGCAGTATGTTTTGGATCATTATCCTGTTGAAGGACCCAGTTTGGTCCTAAATGGAGCTTCTCCGCATCCTGTCTAATGTTTTTCTGGATTATCTCCAAATATTGCTCCTTCTTCATGGTTCCATCTATCTTGACCAAACTACCTGGACCACTAGCCGAAAAGGAGCCCCATAACATTAGGCTACCACCACCATGTTTCACCGTGGGTATGGTGTTCTTTGGGTTGTAAGCTTCTCCTTTCTTCCTCCAACCGTAAGAAGCATCCATATGGCCAAACAATTCAATTTTTGTTTCGTCAGTCCACAAAATACTTGAGAAAACGGACTCTGGAGAATTCACATGGGTCCTAGCAAACTTTAGACGTGCTGCAAGGCTTTTTCCGGTGTGCAATGGAGTCCTTCTTGGTCTTCTTCCTTTCAGACCATTTTCATGCAGAGTCCTTTGCAATGTTTGCCTTGATATTTTTATGCCAGAAGACTCCAGATTTTCTAAAATGTGCTTAGTAATGGTGGTTGGATTTGCATTAACACTTCTTACAATATTCCTGGTGGCTTTAGCAGACAGTTTCCTTTTCCTTCCTCTACCAATCAAGTTGTTTGTTGTGTGGTGGCTCTGGAATTTTTTATGATGCTCTGTACTGTTGCTGTAGGGACCTCAAATTTCTTGGAAATTGACTTGTAACCTAAACCATCCTTATGTGAATTCACAATTTTAGTCCTAAGAGCATTACTAAGCTCTTTTTTCTTCCCAATTCTAATAATTTTTATTCTTTTATTGGTTTTCAGTTGATATCATTTTAATTTCTGAAAAATGCAAAAAACGAAATGAAATTAATCAAAGGTTGTATAAAAGCATTCAAAATAAGAATCAAACAGGAAACAAACAGTCAGAAACTCGATTAATACTGAAAAAACAAGGGGGTATGATTATTTTTGAACATTGCAGATTTTATAAATAGCTGTATATTTCTTTTATTACAAGTATCCCGAGATTTTAAAATGACGAAAATGATCGGAAGAGGTTTATTAAGAATATGTATCAATATGGACGTAAACAATAAATTCTTACAAAGTTACACCTAATAAACTCAATTTTCAAGAGGGGGTATGAATAATATCGGGCACACGTGTATATATATATATATATATATATATATATATATATATATATATATATATATTAAGATTAAAAATATATGTGTAGGTATATGCATATATAGTACGGCACAATCCCGTTGACACACCCGTTCTAGCCAGATTACCGAAATTAAGCATCGTTGAGCCTGGCCAGTACGAGATGGGTGACCATTTGAGAAGGCTTGGCGCTGTATGTACCTTCTGGGAAGATTGAGCGTGGGGCTAGCACCCTCACCCCGAAAAAAGAACTCCTCGCTACAAAAGCATCTACAATGTTGTGGATAGCCTATGCCCCTCTAGAGGCTCAAGGCTACGGATAGATGGACATGCATATATGTGTGTATGTGCACGCGTACGCACATATATGTCTATGTATGTCTACGTGTCTGTGAGTATATGTATGTTTATATAGGTATGAGTTCTGTTTTAATTATATAGAGAGAGCTGAATATATAATAGATAAAGAAATAAATATATAAATATATAATATATTAAAATAATTGCGTGTTAATTCGTTTCTTCCTATTGAATAAGTATGTAAGATAAATTCTAATGGAAGTGTATTGATAGATAAATGTAAGAATAGTTTAGATTTAAAATTATTTTAGTTAATAAACAATGGAAATAGAATTTAAAATACTAGATCGAAGGGATGCAACACCAGACAGATTTAGTTATAATTTCGAAAGGGGAAATATTGAATTTACCGGACGCTAACCATTTAAACTAATTTAAGTTGGCGTGGAACTGATTAACTAAAAAATTAACTTCTTGATAATATTTGCAGAATAAAAATTCATAAACAACTTGAATTTTTTTTAATTTTTAGTGAGTTAACTTTTTAGTTTAGTTAAGTTTGTGCTCGATTATTATTATTATTATTATTATTATTATTATTATTATTATTATTATAATTATTATTATTATTGTTATTATTATTATTATTATTATTATTATTATCATTATTATTATCATTATTATTATTTTTGTTATTATTATTATTATTATCATTATTATTATTATTATTTATTGTTGTTATTATTATTATTATTAATCTTATTATTTTTGTTCTTGTAGGTTTTATTATTATTTTGTTATCTCGTTATTATTTTTATTGTTCTTTTATTATTATAATAAAACAATAAAACCATAAACAAAATGCCAGACTTAAAATACGTTTATCGATGATTTAGCGAATCTATCGATCCAAACGTTGAACATTGTGTCACTTTCAGATATGATAGAAGCTCCTATCGTTCTTGGGATTTGTACACAATTGGCCAACTAGTATATGATCTGCAACAAAAAATAAATAAATAAAATCAGTTTTCATCAAACGGAAATGAAACCACGTCTTTTCAAGGGCGACAATTTTATCGTTCCACCCCGTACTATAAGACTTTACTTCGTTTAAGATTTCATGGTTTCTGATCCAAGTTTTCGTATGTCTGGTGGTGTTATTTTCTGTTTTTGACAAAGAAAAATGATTTAAAAAGGCTTTTCTCTGATATTATGTAATGATCCAAACGATTTCCCGTTTTAAAACTCACCGTGTTGGATTGTTGGTGTATATATAACAAACGATTAACGTGCATTCACGCACGTCTAGTATATATAAATATACGTGTGTATGAAACCGATGCTTGTGTTCAGTCAAGTGATTAGAAATGATCGCTATGTGTGTATTTGTGTATTCAAACAGAGTTCACATAACATGGACGTCTTTTTGGTTTTCTTCGTTTATTCTCATTTTAGCTGTTTCTATCAGTATGTACAACGCTTCCTCTCTTTAGTCGTTACGCCGTCTCTTAGTTTGATAAGTCGAATGCTTCTTCCATGACTTACAAAGTCAACTTCTTCTTGTGAACGGCTCTTACTTGTATCTCTAGTCGATATATGAAAACGTACTCTTTTTATTTTGTTACCAGATCAATTCCATTATTTATTGTTTATAAAGTTGAATTTTTAAATCTATTTTATTACATAACTATCTCCGTAACATTTTATTCGTTTATAAATCTAAGTTAGAATTCCTCCGTTAAATTTTTAACATAAATGTTTTAGCTAAACATTCCTTTCTTTCAAAACATTCTCTCTGCATATCTTTTTCTACATAACAGTTAACAAATCAATAATAATAATAATAATAATAATAATAATAATAATAATAATCATTCAGACCCTTTGCATTGCCCGCCACAACATAATGCAGATACTACGCTGTGATCATAGTCCAAAGGCCCAATATAACAACTGGAAGCAAAGGATGTTGCTTAATTTGAAGACCCAGCTAAAATTACGTTCCTTTATTTAATCTGAAACCCTCGTTAATATTTTTTGTGTGCATTCAGTTTGTTTTAATGTATTATATTAAAAAAAAAAAAATACTTTCAGTGTTAAATATTTGTGTAAGAATGTTTCTGTAAACAAACATTTATTAAAAAGAATCAGTTTAGGGATATTCTTACTTATTACTTGTAGGGAGACACGACGTTGTCCGGGATTGAATGTGGAGCAACAAATGTTCCACCCTCTTATACTTTTATTGTCATCGAAATCGATGAAATCGCCAATTTTATAATCAAATCGATTGATTGCCTACTCTAGTTGGGGACCCATCATGGTGTACCGGGAGGAAGCTTCACATGCCTCCCTGCAGTGACTTAGTCCACAATACATTTTAGTCTACATTGCACTGTAGAGAATCTCCTGTTGATTTTATAAAATTATCTATAAATAATAACTTCAACTTAAAAGTCAAGTATCCTAATTCAATTGTGCTCTAAACAGAAGCATTCATTTTAAACGCGCCTTTCTCCTATTAAAGAATCTACAGTTGATTTTTAAAGTCTGAACCTTTCTATTTGTGCGGTGATAAAACTTCTCAAGTTCACCTGTGATGTATCGGAACGCACTCGAAAAATATCAAAAATTGAAAGAAAAAAAATCTGGTTAAAAAAGGGAGTTCGATTTTGACCAGAATTAACAGTATAAACGTGCTAACTTTGATCAAAATCGAACTTCCTTCTTTAATCGGATTTTTTTTTTCTATTATCGATTTTTTATTCATTTTTTTTTTTTCAGGCGCATTCTGATACAAAACCTACGTAAGAACACTTCCAGACTCATCAAGTACCTTCGTACGGAATTTTCAAAAAAGTGTCCCAGTGGTTTCGCGTCCACAGATAATGAACTCTCTCTCTCTCTCTCTCTCTCTCTCTCTCTCTCTCTCTCTCTCTCTCTCTCTCTTTCACACACACACACACATACACACGTACACAAAATTTCTTTTTATATAATAATAAAAATACTTTTAAAAAATATTAACACGACCCGTGGAAATTGTGTAGAATGAGAAATATATTTAATCAAACAATATGTTTTGATAACGCTGATATTTTTCTGGATAACGCAAACACGCAGCAAATATTAGTTTATTAACATTTATATGAAAATAATGTTTTAAATATACAACTGACCCAAATGAGATAAATTAATAAGTACTAATAAATATTTAGAAAGTATTATGTTGATACATAGTTCAATATAAATAAAATCATGTGGTAAGGCACAATCTTTACTTTGCTCCTTCAATCCAGCACTTCATTACAGACAATTTTCTCCTCTCCTGTTGTTTTCGAATGTTCCCTTTTTATATAAGATTTCACTAACTTCTTCCTTCGGTGAAGAAGCACTGCATATTGGAATTACTACGAGTTTCTTTAGTCACACTATTAAAAAAATGGTCATATACATTATTATATATAATTATAATGATATTCGAAAACGAGGCCGCATCAAAGGGTGGTGTCTTTCATATTCTTGTCCAGGGTTGCTAGATTGGCCTTTGTAAAGTCAAATTTGCGAATTTGGTCTCTTTTAAAGCAGATTCGCCTTCAGAAAATGTATTTGGCTTTATCCAAAGCGTAATATACTGGCTAACTAAAAAAGAAAAAAACACATATTGTGTAGTCTATATCTAAAAAAAAAAGGTATATTTATTTTAGTATTAACTAGAAAGTGTACTCGGCGTTGCCCGGTATTAAATGTAACGTTAAATTTGTTTAAAATAATTAAGTAAAAAAGGAAAAGAAACTGAGACATGTGCATGCGAGTATTATGTTTTTCTTAACAGTTCACTTCTTGTAAGTAAAAATACAAATACTCGAGCGGAGACCGAAACCAAAACCTAAAGACAGTGAGTCAAGTACGATAGCCATTAGACTAGCTTGACATGATCTTTAAAAGGTGTTTTACAACCAACTTATACTTAACATAAGGAAGGTGTCATGTTTTTCAATTTAGACCCCTTAGCAGCCGTTTTTTTTTTTTTTCGGATGAAAACCGATTAAAAAGTTTTCCACGTTTCTGAATACACTATATACCAAATTTCAAGTCTGTAGATCAATAAATTCGTTGAGTATATAGGTTAAGAAGTGTCCTCACACACACACACACATTCTCACTTTTATAGATGTATAGAATATTTCTGTAAAAAATCAGTGCAGAGATATGTTTTGACACACATTGTCGGTGGGTTTTTCAAATTAATCACCCAGACATAAAATATTAGTTATATAGTGCTAAGTCACCACGCGTTTCACCTGCTTTGTTTCTCTGCTCGGTGGCCGTGTTAATATTTTAGGAACTATCTAATATCTGGGCAAACCATTCACTGTGCCGGTTAAGTCCAATCTAGGTTAACGTGTACTACTAATCATAAACTGGATTTCCTGAGCTGTCGACTGATCGATGGTAAATTGTCGTCAGTTACAAACTAAGTTAAATCAACCGTTGGAAACTCAAAAACGAAAATGACAGCATTTTAAAACCTTTTTAAGCGGGGGCAATTTCAACACATCTAGGTGTTTAGAGGGATTTATTTAAACTCTCTGATTTTACCTATCGAGCTTATTATATATCTAAATTACAACGAGCACTTTTTCTTTCCTGTATTTTAATTAAACTAGTAATTTCACTATTACATTAAAATACACTCTGCTCTTTAGACTATTGTTCTAATCTACTTTAAATTTATATATATATATATATATATATATATATATATATATATATATATATATATATATGCTCGCAAAAGTATCCGACGTTGACTGGGTTCAAAAACAGCCTACAGAAAATGGACTCTGATTAATGAAAGTATGATAGGTTATGAAAAGGAAGGGTTGTAAATTTGGGTTGAATTTGGAGGTATCAAAACCAAAGCAAAATATAATGAAAGTAAAAATAAAATATATAACCCCCATAATTTATTATACCATACCTTTTCACATTGAAACACTTATCACAATATTCTGTGGATCTATATTAAAAAATCCTTGTTAAACTTTGTGACATATTGCCATTCTAAGGAGGTCAGGTGCGAACGAACATCCCATAATTTTATTATACCATATTTCTTCAAACTGAAACATAATTATCAAAGTATACTTATGCAGATAGATATGAAAAGTATTTATTAAAATTTGTGCCTATTTCCATTCTATGGAGGCCAGGCGCGAACGCCGACCCCACAATTTTATTATACTATTCCTATTTAAGTTAAAATATACTTATCAAAGTATTATGTACATCTATATCAAAAACACTTGTAAACGTTTTTTTTTTTTTTTTAATTTTTTATTTCCATACTTTGTGGACCATGTGCGAACGAAGACCCCACAATTTTAATGAACCACCGCTCTGCCAGATCAAACATACCCATTCCTGTGTTTCGATACATCTTCTATCATTATATGCAATCAGTTTTTTAAAATAGTAAACCATATAGGAGCCTATTCGTGACCAGACACACACACACACCCATTCAGCTTTATATTATAGATATATATATGTGGGTGTGTATGTGTGTGTTTGTGTGTGTATGTGTGTGTTTGTGTGTGTATGTTTGTGTTTGTGTGTGTATGTGTGTGTGTGTGTTTGTGCGTGTGCATATATATATATACATGGATTTTTGTGTATCTGTTTTTAGTATTTACTTAAAAAATGCTCGATACGTAAGTGGAACTAGGTAGTAAGTATTGAAAATATATATGGAAATTAAGCTATACAGATTTTTCCGCGTTTCATCCACAGGTTAATTCGTCATGCTATTGTCTGTGTAACTAAATTGCCATATATATTTTTAAAATTACTATATATATATATATATATATATATATATATATATATATATATATAATTTTTTAAAATATACATGGTAATTTTCAAAACTAAGGTTAATAGGCATTTCTTGTCTTTGCAGCAATTATCTTTTGGTCTTCTTAGCTCTTTGCATCAATTTTATTTACGCATTGTTTGGAGTGATTTCCATAATACATTTACACCGTATTATAAGGAACATATACATCAAGAAATATGTATTCCTTTATATAAACTCTGATTATATATATATATATATATATATATATATATATATATATATATATATATATATATATATATATATAAGAGCAAATAGTTAATAAAATATGTTTAAAAAAAACTTTGAAAACGAGTTAAAAACATATTTAATCTGAAAAGGAAACACTTAATAAATAGATAGTCCTTAATCTGCGGAGTTTCGAAGAAATACTTTCCTTCTCATCAAAGGGTAGGAATTAGCAAAATGGGGGATCGGATTTTGCATACAAAAGTATTTTTATATGAAACTGCAAGTAAGTAAAAGATCTTACTTGATAACAAAAAGTGAAGCAGAGGGAATATGGTGAAGAAAAAGGTGATTTCACGTGTATGGATAGTCTGGTGAAAGGTAAATTATCCAATGACGGTATAGTAAGTTATAAAATATATATGGCGATTAAGCTACACAGAATATTCCGCGTTTCATTCACGCTAGGATTAATCAGGCTTTTGCACACTAAGCTTCAAACAAAGTACACTAACCTCTTATACAAACACACACATACACACACACACACACATATATATATATATATATATATATATATATATATATATATATATATATATATATAAGTGAATTTAGTTTACAAACAAATGGCTACACATAAGCATACATGTTTCAGCGAAAACCCAGTAAGGGAATCGCTTCGTTAGGCCAAGGACAACTCTCTTACTGGGTTTTCGCTGAAACATGTATGCTTATGTGTAGCCATTTGTTTGTAAACTAAATTCACTTATTTTGGCTCTGTCTAAACATTGAGCACTCTTTTGGGTGACACACTTATATATTTTGTTTTAAACAAACAAATAATTACTACTAATACAATATATATATATATATATATATATATATATATATATATGTATATTGATTTTGTATTCACGCCTATATGCCTTTATTTTAAAAATTGATAAGTGCGTTTTTCTTTGATAAGATGAGGGCGAAATAAATTCAAGAATCGACATAATAATTACATGAATCTTTTTGCGCTACGAAACAGGTGCTGTCAAGAATTGTGCATATGAACGTACTTAAGGAAATAAACGATAAGATGGTCAACATTTTGGAATTTTGTAATATAGACTTTCGTCATTTATTTGTTATAAGCTCTGTAGTTACATCAAGCGTCATAAATTAAAGGATTTACATGAGTAAAACGTGAAATATAACTGATTATACATAGATATATGCGTTCATTTAGGGAAAAGAAATTCTATCCTCATACATATGGGGATGGAATTTCTTTTCCCCAAACGGACACACCATGTTTATCACGTACGAATTTAACTTTTTGCTGATAACATCGTATGGGAATAGTATCTGACGAGTTGATCGAAAGAAATTTTTTATGAAACCATAAAATCATAGAATTGTCAACTCATTAACGAAATGGCTGTAATGAAGAGATCCAGGGTAAAATAAACAAGAGTTATATAAACGAAAAAATGTAAGCCTTCAGCAAAATCTTGTAATATAAATATATATATATATATGTATGTATATATATATATATATATATATATATATATATATATATATATAAAGGTTGATGTAATTTCTTTCCAGCTATGAGTGTAATATATATGTGTATATGTGTGTGTATGCGTAAGGTCGCATTTTTACTACAACGAACCACACATCATCGCCCCCATATATCAAGTCAGCTATCAATAGGAAATCTTAGACTCAAGTTTCACTATCGTCTAAGCTATCAGTAGCATATGTCCCAATCAATGATTTGAAATCCGAGTCAGTTACACGCGAAACGGCAAATCTGCTGTTCAACTAAATTTGTATTGCTTTATTTTCAAATTAATTTAATACTTGATCCACTAAATTTTTTTTTCCGCTCGTGTAATTGTCAGTCATTGTGCAAGTATACTTATCAAGATGTAATCGTATCCCGTTCACAGTATGTAATTAACAACGACCAGTTTAGCCAGACTAAAAGGCGTGACATGTGTTTCTTTCAAAATTATCATAGAATTGGACTATACTCGATGGAAAGTGGATGATTATGTGGGATTTTTTTCATCTTAATAGTGCATTTCGACAACTGACACTTAAAAGTAAGCTGAACATTTAAAGCCGACATATTCAAGATGCCGCCGGATTCCATGTCAATCTGGCAACATCTTAAATACGTCTGTTTTAAATGGCTCATCATCGATAAAATACACTGCTGATCAAAAATTTAAGACCACTTAAAAATCTTTTTTAAAAAAACAAATGTTTTAAGGATAGATTTTAAACTCTTCCGACTTAAGATTACTAATATTACAAGCAACAGGTTATCAAAGGTTATGGAAACAAAAAGATACATTCAAAAAATTTTATTTAAAAATTTGCATTTTTATTAAATTAAGATTTTTACACATGATTAAAATTATAAGACCAATGGTATAAATTGTTAAATTTATGGTAATTCTAATGTTTTTAGTTCAGTTAGAGATTAGCAATCACTGTGTAAAGGTGTTACCATGCCTAAAGCAAGAACACTAACCGAAGTTGAGCGCTCTAGAATTCTAGGATTCGATAAGCAAGGTTTGTCACAGTGAGCGATAGCAGCTAAGGTAAATCGCAGTAAAACTGTTATTTGCAACTTTCTAAAGAACACTGAGAATTATGGAAAAGTCAAATTCTTTCGTAGACGCTCCCCCCCCCCGCCAAAAAAAAAAATTCTCCTGCATTGAGTAGAAGAATCAGACGGGTTGTTATGAATGACAGAGAACTTTCTTCTAGTCAAATTAAGGTTACAGATACTGATTGCAGTCCAATAACCATCAGACGACACTTACAACAAAAAGGCATGGTAAATAAAATGCATAAACAAATTCCTCGATTGCTTCCACGTCACAAAGTGGATCGCTTAAGATTTGGTCATGAATACCAAACCTGGAATGTTGAGAAGTGGAAGAAAGTCCTGTTTTCTGATGAGAAAAAATTCAATTTAGATGGTCCTGATGCCTTTCAGTGATATTGGCATGACAAAAACATGCCCCTTGAAATTTTTTCCACACGTCATACCATTACGAACGCTCCACTATTAAGTGGGGCGTTCGTAATGCTATGAGGTGCCTTTTCTTACAGTGGGACGATGGAGTTCTAGGTGGTGCAGGGTCGTAAGACAGAAGCTATTTATGTTAGTATGCTACAAAAAGCATCTTTGATGATGGAGGGTCATCGTTTTTGTAGGGATGGATGACAAGAGAGGTTTATCGAAATGCCAAACAATATTCAACAACAAAACACACACACACACACACACACACACACACACACACACACACACACACACACACACACACACACAAAGCCATCTTCAGAAACTGGAGCAGGATCCCCCACACCTTTATGGAAACCCTTATTTCTAGCATGCCCCAAAGAATTTTTGAAGTCATCAAAAGCAATGGAGGTAGAACTCATTATTAAGTTTGATTGTTGAATGTTTTCATACACTTTTCATACACTTTTTGTACAATTTAATAGAATGTTTGTCTATGGTCTTATAATTTTGATCATGTGTAAAAAACCTAATTTAATAAAAATGTAAATTTTAAAAATAAATCTTTGGAATGTAGCTTTTTGTTTCCATAACCTTTTAGATTGTAGTATAAGTAACCTTAAGTCGGAAGAGTTTAAAATCTATCCTTAAAAAAAAATAGTTTTTTTTTAAAGATTTTTAAGTGGTCTTAAATTTTGGATCAGCAGTGTATGTAGATAAACACTTAAAAATATACTAGTAGGCCGTCTGGCGTTGCCCGATCGTAAGATACGCTTAACTAGGATATTTTAATTCATATATATATACTTCAGAATAAAATTATCTAACAAGCAACTGGTATGGAATCCTATAAGATAAGGAGTTATAATATTCCAAATGTATTTTTGTCTTACATAGAATAATAAAAATCTTTGGATTTGAAATTCAAACATTTCACGTCATAAATTTTAAAATTCATTGAATGACTAAAATTATATATATATATATATATATATATATATATATATATATATATATATATATATATATATATATATATTAGTGATGGGACGATTCCAATATTTTTCCTGATTCCGATATAATTACTGATTCTATACTAAATTCCTGATTCCGATACAGTTACCGATTCCGATTCCGATGCTTTATAAATCTCTGAAATATGTAACTATAAGGTTGTTATTTCCCGGATTTTCGTAAAAACACATGCTAAAGATGTAGATATTTCCCTAAACGTCAAAATACATTTTTTTTTTTTAGAGTGATCTATTAATTTTAGTTTTACTGGTAATTTAAAATAAATAAATATTTATTATTTCATCATTATTACCATCAATAGAAGATTTTACTTTAAACAAAATAAAATTAAAAAAGGCAATTAAAAGAATCGTTTTTGGCATCGGAAAATAGGCATAATTTTTTCCGATTCCGATACCGATTCCGATACCCCAAAATCCTCGGATTTTTTTCGATTCCCGATTCCGATTCGCTGGTAAACGGCTATTGCAATAATGCAACATAGTTGCGATAGGACAGGAGTTGAAGCTTGCGGGATTTATTAGATTGGGGACTCTTCATTTTATGACACTAAAACTAAGAGCGAGAAACTAGTGGTCAACGCACCAACTCGGTTGCTTATAATTATTGCGTTATTGTAGAATATTAAATGCCAGTAAAGCAGGCTACGGCGAAAGTAAGTTAATTTAAATCTGTAAAAAATATTACCATGGTCAGTCGGGGAACGAAAATGCGAACAATATCAGTGCTGAAAGTACTAGAGCTTTAAACGAGACTTATCTTCCAAATTCAGGAAAATATCAATGATCGTTGCCGGAGATAAGTCGATGGTAAATGGCTGTTGCTATAATGTAAATGAACGGAATGCTAGAAATCTGGAGATATTTGTTGTCAAGCAGATTCCAGAGAACACATTTTTTTACGCTTTTTCACTCCAAACAAGGTGTATTGTCACTTGGTCGTAAGGGTTACTATTTGGGATTATGTCTAAAAGTTAATTGTGGGCAGTTGAGTAGCGACGACTTGTTATTGTCATTGAGCAATCACCGATAAGAATATCATGAGAATTTTAGTGGTAAATAGAGGTGAATTTGGATCAATATCTCATTAAGAGCAGCTGAGGACTTTTTCTTTCGACCCCAAAATCAACAGATTGTCGACCATTCTTATAATGACCTTTTCTCTGTTGATAACGGTGTAAACCTGGTCCTGTTCAAGGAGGTCCACCATCCCTAGCTTTGCCTTCTTTGAGAAGGGCTTAGTTTATTCCTAATCGCCTGAGATGCCTAATTTGGGGAGTTACGAAGTGTCTGGCCAGCCATCTTTTTCAGGGTCAGAGTGCCCCACTGTCGGGGGTCCCGACTTTTCAATTCAACTTTCCGGCCCTTGTCACATTTTTCGCGGTCGGAGAGAAATAAATACAACAGGTTGGTTATAGTTACTGCATCATTATATAATACTAAATGACCTTATACCACACGAGGCTAAAGCGAATGTAAGTTACTTTAAATCCGTAAAAAATATTACTGTGGTCAACCGGGGAACGAAGAACTGATGGTATTAACATGTCGGTTATTAGTCGTCCAATCCTCAAGTGTATTTTCTTATGACCGAAACTCTTCAGTCCACTTGACGTTCCAACCAAGCACCGAGCGTGAACTTCTTCAAATAAAATCAGCGTTTGTAGAAGTATGGGCGGATGGCGGGAAATAGAATCGGTAAGATATTCGCTTTCCAGCCAGTCGGCTTCCTTGTCGCAGTCAAACGGATAGGCAATGGAAAATGCCGCCATTTTTTCTACATTTCGTCCTCTTGAAGAACGCAGTAAGTGTACAAGTGGCCCATGCTTTATAAAAAAAGACAACCGTTGTTCGATTTGTTCTTTGAAATTCAACCTCTTCAACAATCGCAGAATCTTGATAAAATGAATGAAAAGAAAAATTCCAAAATGAATGAGTTAAATGTCGTCAAATTTTTTGAAGAGATTGTATCTTGATTTTTTTTTTGTTTGTTTGTTCATCTACTAGCTAGTTAACTGTACTATGGATAGAGGAGAAGAAGAATTAGGAGATAGACAACAAGAAGAATTTTTTTAAAAATAGGAGAATTAGAAGAAAACTTAGAAAAAGAAGGAAAAGAAGAAGAAGAAGAAGAAGAAGAAGAAGAAGAAGAAGAAAAAGAAGAAGAAGAAGAAAATAAGGATAAGGAGGAAAAGAAGATTTACAAAAATTAGAAGAAGACGAAGAAGACGAATTAGAAAAATTAGAAAAAGCATAAAAACGTCTTTTTTTTACAAAAGTTGGAAATGTATAAACACCACAAGGAAAGCTAACGAAGACGACAGCGTATCTCAAAATACTTGTGGACGGAAAGTGCTCAAAGTTGCTATGTGGAAATATCCATTGTATGAACTCAAGCGTTTCGATGTAAATCCGCATCAGCCATTTTCCAACAACTGATTGAAACTATGCTTAGCTGAATAGAATTTGCAATAGCAAATTTATTATGTGACATATTAATGAACAGCAAAAAAAAAAAAAACCTCGAGAACTTAAATTACATGTATACAACGGATTCGAAAGAATCCCAAACTATGGATTTATATTGAAAAAGGGGAAATGTTTTCTACTCGTCTGTCTGGGAGAGAGCAAAACACGCATTATTTATGTCTAGAATCATCACACAAAACATGTGTCACCATGTCTGCCTATCATCAGGCAACAAAAGATATGTGATCATGTCTGCTATCACCCCATAGCAAAACATGCGTCATTCATGCCTGCTAGCACCAGGCAACAAAACACTTTCGACGAGATGGATTTATTAGATAATGTTGTATAGCAGTGTGTGTATATATATACTGGATTACATGCTACTGGTACCATGTAACCCAGTACTAACTGCCTTATGGTCTGGTCACTGGCGACTAAACTGGTTTCCCCCACCAGACTTGTTTGAGGAGGGTGGCTAGTCTCGCTGAAGGATTAAAAACAAGACCTTCCAAAGGGCGAATGAACTCTTTTTCGGGGTCAACGGCCAACTAGCACCGTGTGTGTTTGTGTATATGTATGTGTGTGTTAGGGTGGAAAGGGCTCCCGTAAGCCGTGGTGAAAGCAACCTTTCTAGAAGAAGCAAACCTCTGATTTAAAAACCCATAAATCGGAAGACCAGTACCCGCATTAAGCTGGTCTGCAGTTTAACTTGTTGCTGGCTATCTTGCTCTTGCTTGTTGTTGGATCTCAACATTTTGAACCGAGAGAGAGAGACTTAGCTGTCGTACAAAGCTAAGACTCTGTAACATCATCTGTGTATAGATACCCCCTTAGGCATTTGTCTATTAAAATGGTCCTGTGGCGATGGAAGTCATTTTTGAGCTCATGGACTTTAAGTGTCTGAGGGAGTGGCACTTGGCTGACAAAACGTTGCAATCATATATATATATATATATATATATATATATATATATATATATATATATATATATATATATATATATAAGACGGCACATTTAACTCTAAAGTATGATACAAAAAGAACGCAAAAAAAAGAAAAAAGTAAACTTTTCCAAACACGTTAAAGAACTGTAATTAAGTCGTAAAACATACACAAAAACATGACTCAATCGCTGATATAGTATGCCTGGAAGGAATGGTGGAATTGGTTCAGAAAAATGGGTAAGATTGCGTGATAACGTATGCGACTCGATTACCAAATCAATCAGAACAAAGTAGCGAGAGACATGTGCTCTTGGAGACAATTAATTACTAATAGATAAAACGTTGGAGGATAATACTGATGAATTACCATGACGACCGCTTGAACAATGACGTTTCACAATGACTTCACGTCGTTTACAGCTGATAGAGTTCATTTTTAGTTTTATTTTGTTAATCTACACTTTCGTCTATTTTCATTCATTTACTAATTATTTTATATATATATATATATATATATATATATATATATATATATATATATATATAAAATAATTAGTAAATGAATGAAAATATATTATATATATATAATTTCTTTTACTATAATAATTAAATACCTACAGACAGTGTTTCATCCTTTCGGGAATCTTCTGTGCAGGGTGTCACAATTAATACCAGTCGAAGGATTTGAACCCCGCATCACGAGACATCTCTGGCTCGATTAGCGAAGACCTAATCCATTCGGCTACCATTAACCGCGTGAAATAACGTTGAATTTAAACTTTTAATTTTGAATGTTCATTTACGTCAGCGAGACAGTGATCTAATTGTTATACGATGATCTATGCATAAGTGCTAAATTTACCGACTTTAATTCAACTGAAAGTGCTCAACGATAAGAAACGAATTTCTTAAAGGGTCTGTCATATAATTATTTTTTTACTATAATAATTAAATACCTACAGACACTAGTGTTTCATCCTTTCGGGAATCTTCAGTGCAGGGTGTCACGATTAATACCAGTCGAACGATTCGAACACCCGCAACACGAGACATCTATATATATATTATTTGAGGGTAAACATACTGTCGCTATAAACAGCCATCTGTTTCAGTGAATGAGACTTCCTCAGACGACCCTTGACCCATCGACGCCACAAAGAAAAACAAATGTTTTTGTGTGTGTGTGTGTGTGTGTGTGTGTGTGTGTGTGTGTGTGTGTGTGTGCGACACTATGTAACTGTTTACCCACAAATAAAAAACAAATTGCTCTTGTTATTGAGCACTATCTAACAACCTCGTTGTATTTATTAGTCCGGACTTTTGAACATCTCAAACGTGGATATATATATATATATATATATATATATATATATATATATATATATATATATATATATATATATACTAGCATGGGTGCCCGGCGTTGCCCGGGTGTTTGGAGATGTATGTTGAGCAAAAAAAGTGGTAGTAGGAAGGCAGGCTCAAACCCGTACCGCAAAGGTGGAAAAGAATGGGGAAAAATGTGACGTCTTTGCTGTTACGATCACCGCCAAACAGGAAGTAATGTAGGTTTAAATTAAGGCTAGACAATCGAAAAGAGGCGATGACTTTCGAAAATATCGGCGAAAAAAGCGACCCCTCCCTGTTGAAAAGTGCCCAGTTGAGGCTGAACAAATTAATTTTTTAGCCAATTTTTCGATATTTTTCGTCTGAAGGGTCGAGCTTCAAAACGATACTGATCATGTGAAAATTCGTCGCCTCTATCAAAAGTTTTAGGCAGACATGCAAACATACATACATACATTTATATATTGGTAGCTCAAATTATCGACCTAAACCGATTAAAAAGCTTGCCCTATCTCTGAATACACTTTATGTAAATTTTCAAATTTTTAGACCAGAAATTGTCTGAATAATTTGGTAGAGACCGCAGAGGTCAAATTTTTTAAAACTTTGTTCCTTATTATGACCTCGTTAACATTTATTGTTTTGGGCTCAAATCAAGTTATTAAGCTAGATCCATGTCCAGGGAACCTATATTTATAAAAGTGAAAGTGTCTGAATTTCCCCCAAACCCCTTGCCTTGATAGAGGCGAGACTAAAATTTGCTGCTATGGTTTCAAATAATCTGAAATAACACCAAGAGGTGACTTGATTCCAAATATTTTTCGTGTGTTATATCTCCTCTCTTTTGTAAATATGGTTCAATTATGAATATCCTCAGTATCAAATAATCCTTATACACTGGTAAATTTACTTTATGTATGAAAACCAGAGGAGAGATATAACATATGAGAAATATATGGAATCAAGTCTCCCCTTCCTGTTATTTTAGATCATTTTAAACCATATCAGTAAGTTTTAGTCTCCCCTTTATCAAGGCCAGAGGTTCTGGGTAAATGTCAGATATTTTGTAATTTCTATGCAAAACTAGGAAAACAAATGACTATGAGTGAAACATTTTGTGGCTGTAAAGAAATGCAAAAAAAAATACGCTCTGGATGATGGATGATCCCCTTAATATGCGACCATAAGCGCAAACATCACATAGCCTACTACATAATTCAGGTCATTACCTTTCCAGCGGGCTTTCATTTGTTAAATTCTGATCAATAGTCGCTGAGATTTAGAACTATTGCCAAAAAAGATAGTATATATATATATATATATATATATATATATATATATATATATATATATATATATATATATATGCATTTCCAC